>NW_026923885.1:192500-227795 GCF_032062105.1 Saccostrea cuccullata
GTTTACGTCAATAAGACTCTGTTCGTTATCTTCAATAACAATCTGGTTAAAGTCCTTGGGATTACTTCAATAAGATTCTGTTGGTTTACTTCTATTACGTTCTGACAAGAGTCTGTTGGTTTACTTCTATAAGATGTGTGTTGGTTTACTTCGATAATACTCTGGTAAAAGTCTGTTGGTTTTCTTCCGTAACATTCTGGTAAAGGTCTGGGTAAAGGTCTGTTGGTTTACTTCAATACTTCAAGTAAAAGTAAGTTCTGTGGTCGATACAATGACCTTGTCAGCAAATACAATTTATCATTGAGTCAAATGTTGACTGACGTTTTTCATACTAATTGTGTATGTCCATTCTTATAAACTGAATTGACGGATTTTTCCGTTATTTCCCGATCATGACAAGGAGACAACGGCGGATGTGACCTGTCGACAGGGGATGCTCACTCCTCCATGGCACCTGATCCCACCTCTGATGTTTCGGAGGTCGGTGTTTGCTCTGCTCCTATTTTGTATTATTTTATGGACTTTTAATCTTGAATACTGTTCGTTATCTCCATATGTTTCATTCAAAACCCTTCTGGTAAAAGTCTGTTGGTTAATGTTTGTTTGTTTACTTCAATAAAATCATGGTATGAGTCTGTTGGTTCATGTCAATATGAGTCTGTTGATTTACTTTAAAAAGATTATGTTGGTCATACCAGAACTGTAATTTAAGTAAACCGTGTTACCATAATTGTTTTTAAAGTAAATCTGATTAAAGTGTAACTGTGATGATTTACTTCAATAACAATTCTGGTAAGAGTTTAATACTGATGATTTACTAACTTTATTTCAGCTAAATGAAGGAAGAGTTCGTCGTAAGAATATTTTAAAAATCATTAGCTCCAATCCAAAAACAAAACTACTGAAAAATCATTCAAAATTGTCAAGAATGCTTTGAGTTGTCCTAAAACACAATTAAAGAACGAAGTGATGGTTTCATTAAAGGTCATACAGGATGGAAAGGTGACGTGGTATGAATCCATCTTGATGTTAATCTTCTACGGAGGCTACATTCTTGTTATGAGGTAAAAAATGGGGCTTCCTTAAATATAGCACATCAGGTTTTTGTTCTAGTTTTCTTTTTAACTATTCACATTTTGATAAAGAGGGCCACATTACCTACAGATTCGACGTTCCCATTCAAGCATGGGTGTGTAAGAAGATAGACAGAATCCTTACTTCTAATATACTGCCAGTCAACGGTGTCAAGACATTCAGTAAAGATTATGGTAAGTAAAGTATCAAGACATTCAGTAAAGACTATGGTAAGTAAATAATTCAATAAAGGCTATGGTATGTAAAGTGTATACATTTAGACAAGCCTATGGTTAGTAAAGTGTCAAGGAATTTAGTAGCGTCTATGGTAAGTTAATGTAGCGTCAAGACATTCAGTAAAGACACAAACTATTGACTAGTTAAATGTTGCGTTTAAAAGATATTAATAAAGATGATGGTTAGTACAGTGTAGTGTCAAAACACCCTTTCATTGTTAAGAATAACTTTGCCAAATTCTTGGTAAAGACTACAGATAATGAACTAAAGGTTCTAGAGGCACTGAGCTCACCAAATAATGACACCCCTGCCTCCCATATGAGATTAATGGAAACGTCCATGTTTTGCTCTGGGAGACTCAAAATAAGTGTCAGACCATAAAGTAAAATAGAAGGTGCACAATGGCATTATATAATAAAGAATCAGTGAAAGTATCGAAGACAAACTACCGACCAGAGGCATTATTTAATACAAAATCTATTAAAGTATCAGCAAATTTTATTCAGTGGTATAGGAGGAGTTGTTGATACGAGATGGGTACCCTTGAATATTACAGACAGAATGACAGTGTCCACGTTTTGCTATCGGATCAAAAAGTAAAGTACATGTAGGAGGTTCTTATTGCACTATGTAACAAAGATTCTGTGAAAGTCTAATTAAATTTTAATTCAATGTATAAGAGGAGTAGCTTATAAGAGATGGGTACCCCAAATCGTAACAGGCTGACGGAAGTACAGAGGTATGGACATGCCAGTGACCCAGTAACTATATACTTTACATACCACTCATTATATGCACTTTTCTTCAAGCGGGAGTATGAAAAGACAGCCAAAATATGAAAAAAAGATAGGTTATATTTGCTGCCAAAGTCATAATATTAGAAAACAACTTTTGAATTTACAAAATACTGACTTTAAAATTGATGACTGATATCCCTGTAATTTCAGCATGTATGTACACTTCCTGAAGACGATAAAATAAGTTTCACATTTTCTAGCAAAGTGGTTCTTGCAAAGAAGATTTTTAAAAAAAATAATGACTTGTTTTTCTCGAATTCTTTATTATCTCCCCCTTGGAAGAAGGCGTTGGTTTTCACTTGAAGAAAATTGAATAACCTTTACCCAAGGATACGTTTTGGCTGTTTGTTTGAAATTGGCCCAGTGGTTTTGGAGGAAAAGATGAAAGTGTGAAAAGTTAATAAGTCAACGACAGATAACGAAAAAATTCGATCAGAAAAGAGAAAAATGAATTTTTACGTTGCGTTTATTACAAAAACGATTTCATTACATCTATAAACTATTAATAAACATCACTTAAACCTTATACTAAGCAAAGTTGTTTTAAAAGGAATAATGCTTTAAATATACCGAAAATGATGGTGTAGTTGAAATGTAAACTAACAAGGGAAGGTAAATTATTTTTTGGACTTGTTTCATCTTTTAGAGGTGTTTGAGGATGATGACGACGTTTTTATTACAATGGATCACAAACCTCCAAAAATCTCTGAACCTGATATGCTAGCTGATGAATATGCAAGATCAACAAAAATCAAGTAAGCCCAATTTAATAATTGCTTTGAGTGATTTCAGAGAAAATTTTCTAGAATAACATTTTCACTATGTGTAGTGAAAATAGATACATCGGTTGTTAAGGGTCACTTGTAAATTGTCAAAGTTATTAAACAAAATTATAATATCTTAAATATTGACTTGTTAGATTAAAAATATACAGTTTGGAATATAGTTTTAGCAATTGATGTTATTTAGCAACTTTCCAATGTAGCATTTCGTAATCTGCAATAAGCATCATTTACTAAAACTGTCCTCTATGATATAGCGTCTTGCATTTTCAAGTGATAATGGGTCAGGCTATGCACTTTCTCTCCAATGTGAAAACCTTGTCAATTCTGGACATCCAGACACCTTTTTATTACATTATTTACTTTTCCTGGTATTTTTTTTTCAGACCAAAGTTCTGTGATTTCATCTTTCGATTGATGATGATGAAACGTTTTAGACCCAAAACAAGATTCCGATCGGCAGCATTTCTTATCATATCATACGTAGGTACATATATCATCAGCAAGTTATCTTATCATATCATACGTAGGTATAATCCTCTCGAAGGTTATCTGATCATATCATATATATATAATTGTAGGTATAATCCTCCTGAAGGGTATCTGATCGTATCATACCTAGGTATAACCC
Organism: Saccostrea cuccullata; assembly: GCF_032062105.1. NCBI lineage: Eukaryota > Metazoa > Mollusca > Bivalvia > Ostreida > Ostreidae > Saccostrea > Saccostrea cuccullata. The sequence continues at coordinate 196,022 of NW_026923885.1, forward strand.
TCCTGAATATTATCTCATCATGTCAAACGTACGAGGGCTGTTCAATAAATAATGCCCTCGGTGCTCAGAAAGAAGCAAACGACGCTTTTCAATGATTAAGTCTTCATGATTTTACTTATTAATCTCTTTTAATTCAAAAACATGTCTGTTACATTTTTTTATCCAATTTCTGATTGCTTTTAGAACTCATTTTTGGGTATGTCCCTTAGTATACTGGAAAATGGCAGATCCAATGATTTCCTGGACTTGTTTTTTTCCTTCTGAAAGGAGGTTTTTTCAAGTTTGGAAATAGAAATAAGTCAAAAATAAAAAATCTGGCAAATATTGTAAATGTGAAAAAACATTAACTTTCTGTTTATCCCAAAAACCCCTTTACTCTTCAGGGCATGCGGGTTTGGACGCTGTCATGAAGAAATTCAATGTAACTGATTCTTGATTCTGGGTCCTTCCTCGAATGAACCTTTCGATCTTTTTGCAAAAAATTGCTTTCTATACTCCTCCAGTTATTAAACTGTCTCCTCGAATACGAATTTGAACAACAATACCACTAATATTTAAGAAAATTGCATATAAATCTGTCTTTGTGCTCTTGCATACCTTTGCTTTTGTCAGACCTTCGCCGTTTTTATCGAGTACATCTTATGGTAAATTTTGTTTTGATGATTTTAAGCAATAGATTCATGTTCCAATATCTGTTTGAATATAAAACAAACATGGATAACTAGAATTACTGATATTTTAAAATAATTGTTAAGACTTTCGTACACGCTGTCGTTTTCACTCATTTTTCAAAATATAGGGTGACCTTTGAGTACCAAGCTTTTTTACTGTTAAACGTTTCTTTAAAACAGTGTAAATTACCCCCGATATGATGTCTATCAAATTTGCTATGTGTCTGAAAGTCATCATACATCATCAAATATTATTTGTTGAAATTTGGCAAACAGAACATAAGTTGTTATAATTTTTGTTGGCAAGGAGGGTACCCATCTTTGATGCCCATTATATAATTTTTTGTTCATTGAGATCCACCTGGTCTTTTGTCTATAAATCAGGCATTGGTTACTGTAAATGTCACATATTTCAGTGAATATTTCTTTGGGATTTTTAGCAAGTTTTACAGCATCTTTAATGTAGCCTTTATTTTCACTTTAGTTTACTGATTCTTTACCATTCATTTATAATGCAGTGTCTCGAATAGCCCTTGTTTCCCAGCTTCTCACGATGAAACTATGTGATGAAAAGTGGTCACATAAACTGTTATAAATTCAGTAAAAATTCAATAATGAGAGAAAGTCAAGTTTAATGTCAAATGATATCTGTATTGTATGTCATACAGTTCAGGACCTTATTTATTGAACAGCCCTCGTAGGTATAATCCTCATGAGGGTTATTTGATCATATCAAACATAGGAATAATCCTCCTTAGGGTTATCTGATCATAACAAACGTAGGTATAAACCTCCTGAAGGTTATCTGATCATATCACACGTAGGTATAATCCTCATGAGGGTTACCTGATCATAACAAACGTAGGTATAATCCCCCTGAAAGTTATCTTATATCATACGTAGGTATAATCCTCATGAGGGTTATCTTATCATATCAAACGTAGGTATAATCCTCCTGAAGGTTATCTGATCATATCACACGTAGATATAATCCTCATGAGGGTTATCTGATCATATCAAACGTAGGTATAATCCTCCTGAAGGTTATCTGATCATATCATACGTAGGTATAATCCCCCTGAAGGTTATCTGATCATATCATACGTAGGTATAATCCCCCTGAAGGGTATCTGATCATATCATACGTAGGTATAAACCTCCTGAAGATCATCTGATCATATCAAACGTAGGTATAAACCTCCTGAAGATCATCTGATCATATCAAACGTAGGTATAAACCTCCTGAAGATCATCTGATCATATCAAACGTAGGTATAATCTTGTGATTATATCATGTGTATGTGAATTTTCTTGCATAAAGGTATATCTGTAGAGTAATTTAATGAAAGAAAAAAAGTCCATGTTTTATGAAAATTTGCAATGAACGAAATCGGTATAATAAGAAAATCAAAGAAAAATTCTATTCAAATGATTAATTTTTGAATTTAATTAAAAAAAAATTATTTCATTACTTTTAATTCAGTTTATTCAATTATTAATTATAGAGGCGTAGCATGCTTATGGATACCCATTTACAGAAGCGACAACAGTTCCGCAAGATGGCGCAGAAGTCTAGCGTCCTATCCTATACAAGATCTATTCGAGGTTGGTGAGTGGCATTTTACTGCATAAATAAGCAATATTAATATAATCATCCTTAAAATTTAAAATTTGCTTATTATATATGTGACGAACATAATAAGCAGAAAAAAGAGTAATGTAGCTAGAGCCAGATTGTGAATTTAACATACTTTGCATGAATAAATGTGTTGTGCTGCCAAGGTTTTAAGATTAATCTTTAATACAACAATTTATAAGAATCCTTCACAGAAATACAATTTTAAATCTTATTTCATCTGCAGGTTTAATATGACAATGGAAGGAGAAAACCTTGATGGCTGGAAGACGGTTCCAAAGATAGGTAAGTCAAATCCCTAACATTTTTTTCTGTAGAATCTAGATCTTACAGTTATTTCAATGATATAACCCCATTCTGCTTTCAGATGAAGGTGTTCTTAAGCTAATAGGCTGGGGATCTTTGTATCCTATAAGGTTCATCTTGTATTACACTGTGCCAGACTGTAGAAAGGAGAGGTAAGCTTTACCCAACATAGTGTGGTTCCATTGTTATATAATCAGGTCTTTACAGTCTTTGGGTCAGATATTTATATAAAACTGAAACTTTTATTTTCAACGGCTCCAATTTAATAGGTTATTTTTTGAAAACCTTACTAATAAAATTCAGTAGGTCATAAATTATTTTGTTAGAACTAATAATTTTTAACATACTTGCAAGACATTGTTTATATAATCTAACTTGGGAGATTTTTATGTAAACAAACAATTGCATGTACATTTTTTACTGGTTGGAGGTGGTACATTGTTATTTAATCAACACTCCATTTTTAGATGGGACATGTATATTAAATTAGTTCATTGCATTTTGAAAATTAGGCATTCATAGGAAAAATACACATTGCATTTTGTAGTAGCAACATTTTTTAATGTAATGAAATTTATGAAGACAACGAAAAAGTATTCAAACTCAAAAGTCCATTAAATAATGCAAAATTGGAGCAGAGCAAGCACGTACCTAAAAAAAATCAGGGGTGGGATCAGGTGCCATGGAGCATCCCCTGCCAACAGATCACACCCGTCGTGTGCTCCTTGTCATTCTGCATGTTGAATACTGGGTGTCGTTATGAAATAAACTCTTTGCATCTTCGTAGGTCATACTTTTATTGCATTTTGTAGGTGGGAGAACTGGTTTATGGCTACTTTTGTGTGCTCTGTGCTGTGGATAGTTATATTTTCTTACATAATGGTGTGGATGGTAGGTATTGCTCATACATTATCAACACTTAGTTAAGATGGCCTCTGATTCTTATCCTCTGATAGGATGAGTTACATGTATTGATTATAACATTCCTTTATTTTATAAAATTAATAATTCCTACAATGTCCTCTATTAAAAGTCGACTACTGTAATTGAAATCATGATAATTCATTAAGGGGGATTTTTATCTTGTTTTTGACTACTAGTAAATGAAATATTCGAAGAGTAATTGTTTATACATCTTACATAGTTTAAATCTTACTTTTTCTATCCTTCTCATGATTTTTCAACTTTAAAAAAAAGCATGGTAAACTTTGTTTGAAATCTAGCAAGAACTATGATTTAGCGGAATATGAAAATATCTCATTTTCTGACTCATTTATTACTACAGAACAATAAATTTAGTATTTTTTTTTTAATTAATCAAGACTAAAGAAATTGTCAAAAGTGAAGGAAACTAATAATTGGACTCAAGTTTTAAAATATGAATAAAATAAACTGATTTTCTACACAAGCTAGAATCATCAAGCTTCCAATCTAAGAATAGATTTGAGTAAAAATTATCAAAAAGTGTTTTAGTTCCCTAAATAAGCGGTCAAAATTTCTGGTTTTATTTATGTTTGTATCTTGATTTGACTACTTCATCGTACACTGTATGTTAATTTTACAACAATTCAAGAATTTACACATTTGATTTCAACAGATTCAAGATAAGATTAACAGTGGGGAGCTGATGGTAAAAAATAAGACATGTGATATTTATATTTTTGTGTCATTCTTTGGTAACTTACAGGTTGGGGTCGTTATAAAACATTTATTAGTGAAATGGACCAATTAAACATAAGAAAATGTTATAAATTAAAAATTGTGTTATATGTTTCTTTGATTTTAAAGTAATTGGTTCCTTCAGTGGCTTACTCGGTACAAATCATATATAAATAGATATCATTATTCAGTATTTTGAAGTGATATTTTAAAATTGTGATGATTCAAATTATCAATATATATATATATATATATATATATATATATATATATATATATATATATATATATATATATATATATATACGTTAAACATTCCAGACAGCGTGATGGGTATAACGTTCCTAGCGGCCGGAACCAGTATACCGGACGCAATGGCTAGCGTCTTTGTTGCCAGGCAAGGTAAAAATCAAATTCTTTAAAAAACATCATTTAACATGTCCTGTTATTTTACCTTAAAGACTTGACTGCTACAATGACGGAACATGAATCGATTGGTTAGTAAATACCAGAGTATTGTTTGGGAAGAGGGAATAAATTCAATTTATGTCTATTATTAATTAACTCATTTATTTCAACATTTCCTTTTTATTAACCTTTAAGATTTTTGTATAAATCTTTTAACTATTACGTACTAAAAGTTAAAAATATTGAATTTTTTTCTTGAATCAAAAAATCTGTTTTATTCAGAAATACACTTGTACTACTTGAATGATATATCAACAAAAATTTTGAAATGGTTTTTCAATTTTTCATTCAGAGTTTGTCAATAATAAAATCAAAAAATGTATAGATTCATAAGGATTGTTAAAAAAGGTAGAACTTTGACCATCACTGAAAGTTTACAGTTTCTTTATAATTCATTGATTTATAATTCACATTGTTTGAAACTAAAATGAGTCAAAAAACTAGATGTGAAACTCGTTGCGATTACGGAAGGAAAACGTTAAATTAAAAAATTGAAAAAGATTTGCACACAAGGGGGATTGAACCCAAGTCGCCAGCATGAAACTCCAACGCATTAAATATGGGACCTCTACTCTAAATCTACTTGTATATATGTACAAAACAGTGCTTCTGTCTTAAAATTATGAAAGGCAGGTCACTTTTCAAAAGAACTATATACGGTATATTGCATATGTTTGCCCCCACAAAAGTCAAATTTTGAAAACTTCCTGAAATGTGCTGAATTCAATAAATTGTACGAGAAATATAAGTTAACAGAAAATATTATAGTTCCAGAGCAGTGTATTCACAATTTCTGTTTTTATGAGTCACAAACTAGTCCGATTTTATATTCTTTTTAAAAGAGGACAAAATGGACAAAATTTCAACAATTTAAGCTTTAAAATTTATAGAGCGCATGTGTGTTCAGGAACAATATTGACATATTTCATTGATATTATCATTCTACACATTATATCAAAATATTTATCCTGAACACACATGCGCTCCTGACTTTTATTTAAAAAATACGAAATATGTACATTTTTCTGCAAAATTCATAAAAAACTGAAATTACGTCATATTTGTGACGTCATTACGTACATATGACGTCATTACTTATGAAATTATTCAGTGCTTTGAAGTCAGCATATACTCCCCTGTTTAAGGACTTAATTAAATATTACTCCATCAAAGTTTGATTTTGGGGGGCAAATGTTGGTTAATACCGCATATAGTTCTTTAGCGATAAACGCCACGAGTTAATCTTTGCGCCTTTTCTTTGGAATGTTCTATTAAATAGGTGTGATATCTTCAATGAAGTTAAAAAAAAGAACGTTCTTATAGTCTATTCAAGGTTTACAAAGTATATTAACACATTTTACAAATTCCATATTGTATATATGCATTTAACACTAAAGCGGTAAAACAGTTATGAATTTTTAATTTTTTTAGTTTCCTTTGTATCCCCAAAGTGAACTATCCCGATTTTCGAAAAAGGTTGAAATGTTTCGCCAAAAAAACATGGCTCCTTACAGCGGTCATGGAATATATCATTCTTGATCAATAACTCTAAAGAATTGAAATAAACTCCATGAAGCGATCTTTTAAAAAAAACATCTTATTTTTGTCTTATTTATTAGTTTAATATGACACAACTGTGCATAGGAAAAACAGTTGTTAAGATTTATACTTAAAATATTAATTGATATTCTTTTTTGAGAAAGCATTACTTATAAGCATGATTAAAGATCTGTTTTCCATGGTGCACAAAAGATATTAGGCGTCGAATTTCCTTTGCACACTTAGTCTTTTACCAATTATGATGACACAGAATGCAACAAAAATTTTGACAATCCAAGTATTCCTTTACATTTCATTTATCCTTATGTTATTTTTCGTTCAGCGAAATGTCGGCGTTGACAAGAAGCCGCCAATCAGATTTCTGAATGCTAATATCTAGAGTTTAGATTTATCAACATTCAAACAAATTAAATAGTAAGCATTATAAGGAGGGTTTCTATTAACATACCAAAAATAAATGAAAAACTGAAAAACAAAAAAGTTAGAAAATACGATTTTTTAAAATTTGCATCTCGTAACAACCGGAAGTACTGACGACGCACGAGAAGGTGATTCCGCAAACCACAAAGTGACAAACTATCGTCTCCAATAAGTCTCCAGGTCATATCTTTAGCTATTTTTGAGAAAAAGGGGCGACAAAATCGCATTTTAAAATCAGGAAATCGTCCATAACTTGGCACCACAAGTGAATTTTCCAAATTTCTCTTCGGATGTATTAACTTCATATAATGACACATATTTTGTGAAAGTTTCATGAAAAACCGCTGAATAGTTTTCGAGAAATCGCCTGCACAAAATTTTGTCAAAAAAAAGAATAATAATAATAAGAATAATAAGAAACAGTAGAATCACTATAAGGTCTTCCGTGAAGACGGAAGACCTTAATTATACCAATCCAGGCAACCATTTTTTTTTGTTTCTATAATATGTCAAACGAATCTTGTTTCTTTTATCTAAACATTACATTTATTGCAACTATTATCTCGTATTTTGCAGGAATGGGTGATATGGCTGTCTCCAATTCTTTAGGAAGTAATGTATTTGACATTCTCTTAGGATTATCGTTACCATGGTTTTTAAAAACTGGCATAGCTTATGCTGGAACAACAGTAAGTGTTACTTTAAAAAGAGTTTTATGATCCTTCACCATATTACATTTCATAAAAAATTAAGTTTTACGGAGCATATTTCATTGCTTTTTGAGCTATTTTATTGAGATTCTGTGCATTGTGGCGTACTGTATACAATCTAGTTTGTGTGCCATGGGAAATTGACAATATTTTCAGATATTCAGACGGAATACTAATTTACTAGGATGTATAAAAAGTATGTTCTCCGGAAATTTATTGGTTAATCTTGATCGTTTTTAGACATTTAATCAATATTCAGGATGATTTATATTCCAGAGTTGTATATGACCTTTATCAAGTATCAGTATATCCTTACCATACTTTATTGATATATATGTACTATTTGTACATGTACAGCGTTTGTTGACTTAAAGTCGATAAAAATAATGATTTACCAAACATTTTTAGATTTTTTTAAATTCGACTTGCTATCATCTAAAAATTTGCAAAATTTTCGGAAATTGAAGATATCATTTATTTTTTCCATTTCTTTGGTAAAGAATTATTGTATATTATCTTCATAATGTTTTCTCCAACAAAAATTACATTTTTACAATGTGATTTAAAAGGCCTGCATTTAAATTATTTTCATTATTTAAATGATTAACCTTGAGTATTTGTTAGTTCCCTCCTTACGTTTTACATAAAATATAAAAACAAGGGGTTTTATAATAATTTGCAAGTTTTTCTAATTGTGGTTTACTCAATGAATTTATTAATAAAGATTTATAATTAGGAGGCTTACTAACAAGGAACAAGCAAACACTGAAGCAAATTGTTATATGGTTCTTAAAGCCGACTGTTTTCAGTCTTGAATGTCATATTGTGTTCTTTTTCATTGTAGGTACACATCAATAGCAATGGAATGGTTTTCTCCATACTACTTTTATTTCTTACAGTAATTATTCTAGTGAGTATAAACTGAAAACTATACTGAATAAGAAAAATTAATTTTGTAGGAAATGGCACTTTAATCCATAGCGCTTTCAAAAACCCTAGGGATTAAAGTCTTCTACGAAATCTTCATCATTTTTTTTTCTACTACATATATATAAATACATTCCTGTTTTTATATTTAGTTATAAATAAGATATTTTCCTTACAGGTTGTCGCTTTAAAGTACACTCGCTGGCGACTGAACCGGAGGGTGGGGGCTCTTTGTCTGTTGGTTTATGCTATATACATCCTTTTTTCTGTCATGATTGAGTGCAACGTGTTTGGGTTTGTCAACCCTCCTATGTGTGATTAATAAGGTGTCATATTCTAGTGCAACAAGAAATAAACTAAATAAATATACGTTTGATGTAATGCATGAAACCGTGTATTATACATTTTTTTCTATGTACATGGTATGTATACATCTACAGTAATATTTCTGAATTTTATTTCAAGGACAAAAATGTGCAAAACTTTTCTATACTTGTGAATCTTGAATCTAGAAAATTTTAGATGTTTGGAAAAATGTCGACAGAGGGTTTGCAGTGTATCAAATTTAAGTTCTCTAAGCTTTAAAACAGTCATCAATTTTTCTATTTGTACTCGCTTAATGATCCTATAATGTTGACAGAATGAGATTGAACGTTTGTATTCATTATGAATTGATATTCATCATGAATTTTAAGGAAATCAATAAATTGGTTGGCATATCCATCTTCAAGACTAGTCTATTTTCTAGAAGATTCAAAGAATAATTATCAAATTAAAAGCTGTTTGGCCAATAAATTTGCCAATGAATCGATGTTATTTTGTAAATTTATTGAGGTTGCCTTATAGGTCACCTGGCATCATATGCTCTGCTCCATCAAGGTTAGGGTCGATTGTGTGATAACGATGAAGCGGTGGTGCGTTGACGATAAACGATGGTGCAATAGCGCCATGAGGCGATGGCACGACAATAAGGTGACGACGGGAAGATGGCATGATGAAGCGATGACATAACAGCGATGACACAAGGGTGTGATAACGATGGGGTAGTGGTAGGATAACGATGAACAGAAGTTGGAATAGGTGACACTGACAGTAAATTGTTTACGACAATGTAAGCGCAGTTTAGAGACACCACCATAGTGAATGTATATCTACAACAGCAGAGGATTTTAAGCCCCCACCTGAGCTGGTTTGTTATAAAACAGTTTCAGTGTCCTGGAAAATTTTCTTTTAGGTCGTTTTAGCGATTCCAACTGCTCTTCAACATTATAACATCGCTTCGTGATATCACCCCTACGTCGTTGCACTGTTGTGCTATTGCATCATGATATCTTGTTAAAATAATCTCTTATTTATTTTTATTTAAGAGATAAAGCGAAAAAAGTAAACAAAATTTAAAAAAAAATAAAATATCCTTAAAAAACACATTTTTAAAAAATAGTTAAGGAAATTGATATTTGCATCATTCACGACCAAATCAAGTCCAAACATAAATATCAAGAATCCAAAAATATAAATGAATCCCGATGATTTGTTGATGCAAGTGTCCTTGACTTGTGAATCAATAGCCTCCTCTACCTATTTTAGTTGTTTTATGTAGTAGTTGCGATTTCTGGTCAACACTGTTAAATGAATGATGCACGTAGGTTTATATTAAAAGAAAAACATAAGCCATATTTGTCCCAAAGAAGTGCCAGGGGACATCAAGACTAGCAGTCCTACGTCACACTATCAATCTCCCGGCACATGGCGAGGCTTGATTGCACGAGTTATAAATAAAAACTTTCTCCATTCACTGAACACCTACACCTTACACAGGTAAGCCATTGCCTCATAAAACTCGACAATGTGTACAATATTTCGTAACAATTATTAAAAATGTGTTGGACTTTACTAAAATGTATTTGCATGTGCATTCATTGAAATAAGGTGAATGAAAAATTAAAAAGAGACTTTGGGTTATTAAAAAAGTTTTTTTTTTTAAAAAAAAAAAGGCCATTCAGTAATTTTCAAGAAACTTGCATGACTTTATTAATTTTCAAAAATATTAAAAGAACATCAGTAAGGATCATACAAATGCTCTATTTGTTTATCAGAAACATTTCTTTCCTAATAAAAGTATTCGATGCGTGAAATATTCTGAAGTGACCGGTGATTGTTTAAGCCAAGGAGAGGTCACGATAGAGATTAAATAATGACGACTGAATTACGTACTTCATCGTGAATATAGTTGTTTCGCGTAGCCAATTGATTAATCATAAATTTGAACGGAAACAGAAAAGTTTCTCACATAATATAATGATTACATATCATTTTTTTCACTTCAGACATGAACATTCGAAGTATTCTAATTGTGTGTTTTTTGGGAGTAGCATGGTTTGACAGTTCGACATCTCAACCTTGGGGAAGAGGACAAAACAGACAAAAGTGGAACAACAGGCGGTTTTTTAAGAAGGTTGAAAGAAGAATTAAGAATGGAAGACAAGTATTTTCTCCAAGAGCACTGGGAATGATAAGAAATGGATGGGGAAAGAAAAATATTCACAATAAATTGAATAAAGCTTTTGGACTGTGTGATATACCAGACCAAGATGTAGTTAAAAATATGTTCCCGGGATTATTTCAGTCCATCGACGATATCTATAGACTTCCCGAGATGCAACAGAATATTGCAAAGACGTCAACTGTTGACAAATTAGAAGAACCGCCAGCAATTCGTAATTGGCAGGCTCTACCATCCAGACGAGTTCGTATTCCCAAAACAGTAACTATTTTATCTTCCGGTGATTCCGGTCCTCAGAATAGGAGTTTTAGTCGGACCGGAAATCTATGCGATTGTTGTAAAGTGTAAGTAAGAAAGCGTAATGTTTTTCCTGTCATTGGTAGTTCAACACTCTACTGTAAATCATAGTTACTGTGTATACATTGCTTTTTACATACATACTTACATACAAAGCTGTAGACAAAACCTCAAATAGGTTTATTTTAATCTTTTTTCAGAGATCGGTACTTTGAGACTTATGACAATGTGACAGTCGGAGGCATTTCTTACGAAGTCATCCGTATTCCAAATGAGGATCAATTTTTTGCCATTGAAAGATGTCCGTAAGTCCATTTCTCATATCTGATGTAGAATTATTTATTTCTTAATATATTGTGTGCCATTTAGGTTTTATTTGTTTATTCTAATTTAAACATTCCCTCTTTTGTAGAGAAAGCCCCAGGTGTATTTACGGAGGCTGTATACAGAGGTACACACGGCAGCCCATCCTTATTTGGAACGACACAAAACCCTATTATCCTCCGTTAGATTTTGCCCAGTTTGATTTCCCCACCCACTGCGAGTGGGCTAATATTGGACAGTGAGAAAAATCGATAATTATTGAGGTGTTTTATATATAAACATGGTGCCAAACACAACATAGATCCGCGTAAAAAGGTAGAGTAAGAGATGACAAATATGATCATACGATGTGTTGGTATTTAAATGTACCGAGTAAAGTGAAAGGCGAAAAGTTGATGATTTTAACTGTTATTGTTATTGTTTTGGGTTGCTGTCTACGATATTCTCTATCTTATTAAGTGTCTAAGATACACTCATGATAATGCATAGATACCAATTCTAGAGTTGTACGACAACGTTTGGTTTTTTTAATTATTTATTTCATCATGTTTGATTGTTGATTTCTTACTTTTCTAGTTCTGAATGCTCGTAGTAGTTCATAAGAAAATCACATTTTTTACAACCTTTAATATAAAACATCAACTTCCTATGGTTCGAAAAGAGAACATTAATTGCGCCGAATTAAGAACTTACTAAAAAGGTATTTTTTAAAGTAATTATAAATTAACAATGTTAAGTAATGTGATTGGATGAAAAATATACATTAGCATGTCTAAACCTGTACATTACGCGTTTCGTGTACCGCAATTATTTTCTTTTCCTCGAAATGCATGATGTAGGGGAAAAATTATGCATAAGGCAGTTAGTGTTTATGATGAATCATTAAATGCCCTCGAGTGTAACTATCCTATTGATTAAGATGTTAAATTTATTGCACTAATGATGATGTATATTTAAAATTTGAGGATAAATAAATTGACTAAATATCGTGTGTTGTTTATGATTCTAGTTAATTTTTTTAAAGCAAAAAATATAATTAAATATATACATCAAAGAAGACTCCTATAAAACAGCAAAGAAATACAGGTATACTTAAAGAGGTATACACCCAAGAAAACTCCGATTTTTTTTAGAAGTACAAAATGCATTTCCAGTGTGATCGGAACACATTTTTCATTGTTCTTCAGTGTAACAAAGCACCTCAAAATTTAGAATGACGTCGATAGATTTTTTACAGGATAGAGAAAGACTTCTTGAAGTTCTAGCCAATTTACAATTATATGCGAGAAGTGCTCGGGGAATTTCTATTGTCATACTCACCAACAAGAATAGACAAATTTTGATCTAAATATATTAACTTTTATAAACTTTGGCATATAAAAATATGCAAACCGACCTTTTACAATTGTTTAAACATTGAGGGTTTCTTTGATATCTGATATTTATTGAAATGTATTTAAAGAATAGCGTCATTTTCACTGTTTTAAGAAGACAATATTCCTAAGTGATGACCTCAATAAATAAATTTTTACCGTTTTAGGAAATTTTTAGTCTTTGAGTTGTCTGTGTTTTATTCACTTTAGAAAATTCATTTTAGACATCCACTGTTTAAAAAATTAACTAAGCTTACTAAATACTTTGTTCTATAGGAATTTTAAGACTCAGAAATTCTAATACGCCACCGTTTTGCCAAAAATATATCTTTGCTAGATTTCAATCTTATAGTTACCCGTTTCTATTCAAAAATGAACAATTACGATTAGGAAAGAAAAATATGCCCAGTTGATTCATTTAGTCAGAAACAAGACAAGAATCCCTCAGTAAAGTAGAATTTATTACTGAGCTTGAGACGATGATTGGAGAACAGAAATTGGAAAACGTCAAACCATGTGTAAATGTACATTATTCTTAAACACTCTAGAGGTTACTACATACAACATACGTACTATAAAAGTTATTACATTCCACTGTAACAAAAAGTTTTATCTTACCCTATAAAGAGACTAACTATATTTTATAAGAACTACCCTCACTAAAGTAACATTTACGACAACTTGGTCACAAATTAATTACAATGTATACCATGAGGTTAAAAAAAAGGTTTACATGTAATGCGTTCAGTACTTCAGTATTATTACAAAAGAACATAGAAGACTAATATCTATGAAAAGCATTTTCACTACTAAATATGAATATGAAGATAATGAAAAAAAACCTTTCTAATGAAAAAATCCAGTAAGGAATGCAATAACCAGCATTAACACAATTGCGTTGACATTGAGAAGAATTTTTGATTTTCGACCCTGGTGAAGAAATTGTCGTCGCTTCTGTACAAGAAATTCTTCTATCTGATGTACGTCAGTGTGTCCGAAAAGAAAGGTAAGGATTTTCTGACAAACAGTCTTATCTTCCACTTCTCCATCTTCTTTTTCTTGAAAATGGAAATGTGTTCAGACTTGAGAATTGTGACACTTACCTCTAATTAACTTTTTCTGTCTGGAATCTCAACCACAGAAAAAAATAGGATTGAAGATTTTTATCCTCTTAACCGGTTACTCGGTAGAAGCCATAGTAATCGGTTAGTCGAAAATATTAAAGTATTTGAACAATCCCAAAAATCAATTTAATAAGAAAAATTAGCACAATTTTAGCATTTTCACTTATGTATTAAAGCTAATATCAAGTTAATTAAGGATCTCCAGATTGATATCGATAGGTAATTGGCCAGTTTAAGAGATGTTTATTGCTGTTTTTGGTTCCAAAGATTGTCAAAGCCGAGGGGAAAGGCAATGGGGTTAAGCTCCCATTGTCTATAAAATGCGTTTAATGGTATGCGCCTCCAATAGCCTCTTGCAACCAAGTCCAGCTCCTAGCCTGCTCGTATGACTTTCATCAAGTCCGGCGAAAGTGCTACTCATGATAGGAGAAGGAATGAAGTCGAGTCAGTCAGTCTGGGAAGACACCTTATCTAAGCGAAAGAAAACTGAGATTCCAAATCTCGGCTGCCTTGCGGCCAATGATGGAAATAGTGGAAAAGGGTAGGTGAAGAGGAAAACTCATATAAAACCGAATGGGCGGACTGTACTCAACATTCAGGGAAGAAAAGCAGTCTAGATAGGAAATTCCTAAATCAAACCACGTATTCGAGAGGATATTCGAGGTTTGCGTGGGGCTACATTGTAACAATCCTGCCTATAAAAAATGTTACAGGAGCATCAACGACAAACGAAACCATATAACCTGGACCAGATTGGATTCCTACTTCAAGGGAAACTATGATACTGTGAAATGAAAGACGAAAGTAACCTGCAGAGCTGGCTGTTGCTTTCTTACACCCAGGAAAACCATCAAATTCGCTACTTGAAACATCATTGCAATGTAGGAAGCTGAAGAACAACACAGGTAGCAAATGAGATTTTACAATATTTGTCTCCTTGGACTGATTGAGACGAGGTGGCTATAGACAGGAAAACTGAGGCTGACAAACGGGAAAACACTTTAATATCCACTATATACATCGCGAAGGGAGCCCCCACACAGAAGATGTAGGCCTGATGCTATCCCTGGAAGCATGACATGCTCTTATTGGATGGGAACCTGTCAACTCCAGGACAATAAAAGCATAGTTCAACTCCAGGAAAAGAAAAATCAAACTGAACATCACCCAGTGTTATGCCCCCAACAAGACTCTGACGACGAAAGAAAGACGCTTTTGACTATCAAATAAAGGTAGTCTTCGATAAAACAAGGAGAAAAAAATCATGACAATACTCATGGGCAACTTCAATGTAAAGATTGGAGCTAACATCACTGGTCACAATAAAGTCAGGGGCACAGAAGGACTGAGCTAAATAAAAGAGAATGACAAGAGATTTGAGGACCTATGCTCCCTTTACCAGTTTGTAAAAACAGGAAGCACTTTCTCTCATAAACAAATTCATAAGGTCACATGGATATCTCCTGGTCATGTTACAGAGAATCAGGTCGATCATAATTTCATCAATAAGAATTTTTTGAAGAGCATGGAAAGATGTCAGGGTGATGAGAGGAGAAGACGTTTTATCAGACCACCATCTTCTGACGACGGTATTAAGACTACGCCACAAGTAGTTTAACAATGTGAATAATCACGAGGACATCAAGGAAATGTGGCGAGATATATGTAAAAAAAAGTCCTCGGCAAAAACACAAAGAGCGAAACACTGTAGATACCATGATGAAGTTGTATTTGAGGAAGAAAAAAGCACTGAACACAAGCCAGACAAGAGTAAAAGGATGACACAGCCACAGAAAAAAGTAAAGAAATACATTAGGAAGGATAAACGTTTTAAATTGACAACCTACCTAAACAAGCTGAAAAAGAAGTGGGACAAGAAAACTTGAGAGAACTGTGTATGATCACAAAGAAGCTCTGAAAACAAGTTCCAGCAGAAAGACAAGTCAGTGAAGGATAAGAAAGGAATCTCTTCACAACAATAGAAGAACAATTGAAGAAGTGGGTAGAACACTTTTGAGATCTCCTAAAAAGACCATCACCAGAAACATCTCCGGACATACAACCAGACGAAACAGACCTTCATATCGACTGCGACAATCCAACATAGACAGAGATCAGGAGAGCAATTAAACACACTCAAGAATGGAAAAGCGACAGGGCCCAACGAAATACAACAGAGGCCATCAAAACTGATACAGAGACAGCTGCTGACATCCTATACAATCAGTACAAGAAAACATGTAAGAGAACATTCTGGAGGAATGAAAAGAAAGCATCCTTCTTAAGCTGTCTAAGAAGGGAGTTATGAGGGACTGCAGTAATTACTGCGGGGAATTATGCTTCTGACAGTGTCTGGCAAGGTCCTCAACAGGATCCTTCTCGAGAGGATGAAAAAATGCAATAAATTCCAAGCCACGTGACCAGCAGGCGGATTATAGATGCAGCAGACTCAAGATAAATTTTAAGTTAATGAAGATAAACACCATTGCCCAAATACCAGTCACAGTTGGTGTAGAGCTCATTAATGAGGTTGAGCCCTTCAACTACCTAGGGAGTGTAATTGAGAGACAGGTACATATCTCAAGTATATAAATGGCAAAGCAAAAAGTGTTATTTACAATTCTACAGAACATCTGGCCCTCTAAAAACATCGCAACACTCGAAACTGAAGTTCGTCCTGATGTATGGTGCAGAGACGTGGAGGGTGACCAAAAACAAATCTGCAGAAGATCCAGGCATTTTGCAACACCTGTATCAGACGTATCTTAACATCCAATAGCCTGAAAGCTAGGATTATGAATGAAGAACTTTGGAAGAGAGCAGGACAGGACACTTTGGGGTGCTGAGCTCATTTTTTTAAAGCATGTATCTCTGCTTTCATTTTCTGTAAGAGATACTGCAGCCATACTCATTATCATAGATGTCTGTACCGAAAGCAAGCAGGTTGTTGATTGATATGAATGGGTGTTAAAGCAAGCAGAGGCTAGTCGTTCCCTATCAAAATGACGAACCATAAAGAAAACATTAGTTATGTAGACAGCCTCGCCCAATATGTATTTTTTCAAGGACCCCACATATTTCCGTATTACCCCTCTAAGTGTCTACATAACGAATTTATGATATCCTGTCGAAGATTTCTTAATAAAGTACATTTTTCTGAATAAGCAAATTCTTCTGTAACAATTATTTACATTGTGACGTCGTTTCATGTTTATATGACGTTAGTTATTAGGCTCTTTGCGTGTTCAAATGAAAACAACGTATTGACTATGATATGTGCAGAATGGCACGTGGAAGGGGTATATTGATTTGATTTGTGGTGGGTAGGTCTCGTGGAGGGGGCACATTAGCAATATGAGGTGGGTAGACAGCATAGTATTGATTGATACAGTATTCTTCTCGACCAATGAAATTTCATGATTTTTATCAGAGGCAGAATATATCGTTATTATGCGCAAGGTTTGGGAGATCTAGATGGGGTATTTTTCTGTGATTGAGTTGAGGTATCAAAAATGGGGAAAATCCATAGATATTTTGAGGTATCGCCTATGAAGCGAAGTAAAATTACATTTTCATATTAATTTGGTGACTCAAAATACGTCCACAATCTTTTTGACACATGGAAGCTCAAGAAATCTCTATAATAACTATTGAATTAACTTGTATCAACTGGCAAAGAACAACTTAAATGTCATATTTACTTTGAATTTTCATTATTTTCTAAACACACTCTCATCAGGCTGTTTTGAGATTTGAGATTTTTAAGATTCCTTAAAATTTTTATAGTTTGGAGGTATTTTTAAAATACATCTTAATTAAACGTATCAAGAAGAAACTTTTTTATAATGATATTGTTTTTAAATGCCAAAAAATGCACCTCTTATCAAAACAACTGAAGTAACCTGCTTTAGCTCCAACATGTCTAAATGATAAGTATGTTTGACAACAAATGCATGTGTTTTATGGAACACGACTAATAGAAAATATATAGTTTTTAAACCTAACGTAGTTATATATTAAGTAATACACATACGCATACCTTGACGTGGTCCGTTTTCTTTAGTCTCAAAGTCTGCCTCAGATTGATTATCCAGACTTATCTCACCCGGTTTTTCCTGGCTATATCTGGTCCACCATGTCACCCCTTCAAGCTGCAATAAATGTTCAAAAATTAAGATATGAAATATTTCCAGTCATTAGAGTATATAAAAAAAAGAGTGAAACCATAATATATTATACGGTATTTCAATGCCTTCCATCGTCTTCAAGACACACCAAAAACGCTGCCTAACTTTATTATTTAACTAGAAACATATATAGGTTGAAAACATCCGTTATATTAAACTTAAGACGATTCATTTTCATCTTTAATTATTTTTCAGAAAGTAATGTTAAAGAAAGAGTGAATACCTCGTCAAGACTTCTGCGAGAAGTGAACATGCTGACACCCACAATGATACACGCTGTTATAAAGAGAAGCATTACTCCGAAATACAAATAGTTCATCTTCAGAATCGTCGGTCTTTGATCCATTTCTCCACAAGATGGCGTTGGATACACAAATTCTAGCACCAGACGTATTCCTCCAATAATGTTTGCAATGATAAGTCCAAAAAATGCTGCCTGGAAATAATGCATAATGTTGATTTATAGTCTTTTAAAGATTTACCGAGGAAATCTCTACTCTCAAATTTGATCTTTTTAGTTAATTTAAAATATATGTAAAAAAAAAGAAAAGAAAAAAAAACACGCAATTTCCATAAAATTGACTTACCGGTTCTGTGGTCTTTGTCCAAAAAATTGAAAGGAGAAAAACCACTCCCAAGGGTGCAGCAATATAACCCTCTACCGCCGTCATGTAAGTAAAAAGCTGCCCTCCTGCTGAAGACTTGATAATAGGAACCCAGAGGACGCTGACGCCACACATAAATACCACAAAGACACTGAAATCAAACATTGATACTACGATTACTCTGAAATCAAACATTAAAACTACAATTACTCTGAAATCAAACATTAAAAATACAATTACTATGAAATCAAACATTAAAACTACAATTACTCTGAAATCAAACATTAATGTTATGTTCCATCTAAAATCAAACAGTAAACATCACGATACTCTGAAATCACACATGAAAACCACATCTGCACTCTAAAATGAAACTTTTATTCAACAAGGATACCATAAAGCAAAGCATCCCCTTGCAAAGAGCTTATCTTTACATCAAGACAGCATGCGACATCAATCCCGATGCAAAATACGTCACTTCCGTTTTGCATATCACTATTTACTAACACACTCACAAAAAACATACACAAGGCGTTACTATATCCCCTCCAACTCTGTTGTGAGGTGATAATAAACACAGACACTTTACTAAAGCTGAAGTGATTCTGGTTCTCTGGCCAGCAGAGATATAGATACGACTGAACCCGAGCTCAGATATTCTAAAATGACGTCATAAACAAAATTTACGTCATTACGTTTAGATCGTGACTGTATGTTAGTTTTTATCTTCTCACCTAAATTAATAAAATCAACCCGGGCACCTCCTCCTAAATGGTCTAATAAAACTATATATTTTATATAAAAGGCACTATTCACGCAACAGTGTGTTTTTTATATGAAAATACTTGGAAGCCATAAAAGTGAGCTTCGTTATTATGAACACTTATCCATTAAAGGTGATTCTGTGTACAACTTTTGTCAATGCCGTCTATAGTGTCTATATATATAATTAAAATTTTCTAGACCGAGTACAGTTCATAAGTTTATACCGTCCCACCAGGAGAAGTTCCCTCTGTGTTGCTTCTCTGCGGATTCTTCTCCAGATGTCCATGGTAAAGATGGTACTGGAGCTATTAAATATTGAGGTCAGAGAGCTCATAACAGCGGAGAACATCACTACCATTAACAAACCACGCAGTCCTGAAAATTTTATACAGAAAGGTACATCTCCACGTTAATATTTTCTTTAAAGAACACTTGTTCATCTTGACTTCCAATTCCAAGTAGTAAATTATGGATTTTTATTTTATTTTAAAACTAATTAATCACAGTAAATTAATTATCACTTGCCGTAAGGTAGAAGCTCTAGCACCAGTTTTGGGTAGGCTATATTGGAGCAGCCGGCTGAATTGTCACACACCTTTTCACACACTGACGGCTCTGTACAAGCTACGTCATCTACAATTATTAGAGATATAGGAAAATAACAGTAACTTTCTCTGCCGTATTTGAAGTCAAAATTCAAAGACCTATTTATCTTTATAATGGCTGTTTACCTGGATACAGGACCCTACTGATCATCCCTGGAAATACCAGTAGGAACATTGGTAAAAGCTTTATATAGCCTGTCATAATGGAGCCGCCCTTCGCATGGGATAGGTTTTTGGCTGCTAGAGACCGTTGTACGATCATCTAGTAAGGTTAGAAGAGTATACAGTAATGTAAGTATTTTGAAATCATTACTTTTCATGGGGTTTAATTGTTTAACTCAAGTTGTTTTCAACGAATGAAGACACCAAGATTTCATGTCTACCACGAAATGTAAAATTTCATATGAATATATACTCAACCCGTCTTCAACCCAGAAATCCTTACAACGAATATTTGACCCCATTGAAAATATATGATTTTAGTGTTAAAATTTAAATAGATGAAACTTATCTCTGTGAAGTAGTAATAAAGAGAAGTAAAAACGTTTTACAAAATTGATTACCGGTATTTCATTCAGAAACAGGTACGTCATTTCTGTTTCAGAAAAGATGAATTGGTTACAAAAAGGATCGTAATTTTAGTCATATTGTTTGTAACGTGTTTACACATATAAAATGACACACCTGGTCACAGCACCAATACCAAGACGCACCAAGTGTTGACATGACCAGAATTGCCGGCCAGGGGTAGTCACTATTCACTGGGTCTAGGAATAAATGGAAGGCATCTGCCTTTGGCAAACCACATGACGTGTTTTCATTGCGAACGGATGGGATTGCATTCATATACTTTGCCTGAAGGTTTGAAAACCCACCAACTTCTTCAAAGCCTGAAAATGCAAAACATCGTATCCACATTTCAAAAGAAAATTAAATGATTACAGGAATTCGGAAAGTTCTAAAAATTCAAATTTGCTATGCTGTAAAAATATATACGATAAATATATCATAGAATGTACTGATTTGCTAAATGATAAACATTTGAAAATTGTCTTCTTAGATAAATATTTAATGCACTACCATTTCCGGTTGCAAAAACTGCTCCGATTATCAAGGTAGCAGCCTGAAATATTGACCATAATTACCGGTAACAATAAATGTTACAAACAACATTATAGCTGTAAGGAACATGTACCGTAACCGGTAACAATAACTGCTCCAAACATGATGAGGTCAGTCTGGAACACTTACAATAAACGGTAACAATTGCTGCTCTAATCAAGGAACACTTACCGAAGCTGGTAACAATAATGCTCTAATCGAGGAGCACTTACCAAAACTGGGAACAATAACTGCTCTAATCAAGGAACATTTACCGCAACCGGTAACTGCTCTAATCAAGAAACACTTACCGTAACCGGTAACAATAATGCTCTAATCAAGAAACACTTACCGTAACCGGTAGCAATAACTGCTCTATATCAAGGAACTCTTACCGTAACCGGTAACAATAACTGCTCTAATCAAGGAGCACTTACCAAAACTGGTAACAATAACTGCTCTAATCAAGGAACACTTACCGTAACCGGTAGCAACAATGCTCTAATCAAGGAACACTTACCGTAACCGGTAACAATAATGCTCTAATCAAGGAACACTTACCGTAACCGGTAACAATAGCTGCTCTAATCAAGGAACACTTACCGTAACCGGTAACAATAACTGCTCTAATCAAGGAACTCTTACCGTAACCGGTAACAATAATTGCTCTAATCAAGGAACACTTACCGTAACCGGTAACAATAGCTGCTCTAATCAAGGAACACTTACCGTAACCGGTAACAATAGCTGCTCTAATCAAGGAACTCTTACCGTAACCAGTAACAATAACTGCTCCAATCATCATGACAGCAGTCTGGAAGGTGTCAGTGTACATCACAGCTCTAAGTCCACCTACAGATAAAAAGTCCTTTAGTTAAAAGAATGTGATTAAATGGTAAATGGAAATGAATATAACCCTGCATCAAAAATTCAGCAACAGTACTTCTCTAGTTTTAAAAAAATATTAAAACGTTGGGAATTAACGATCAAAGTAAATCCTCAATCTACAACGATATATATGGAAATTGGGAATATGAAGTCAAACACGTGAAAGGTTTGATTCAGATAAAAATATCAAAGAAGGATGCATGTTTGAGTATTAAGACTTTTAAATATATACTGTAACACAAACGGAAATAAAACTACAACATGTAAAACGTACAACATGAGGCGATTGAAAAAGTGTGTTTGATTGAAGCTGAAGAAAGCTGCTCGTGGATAAATATTATTGATAAAACAAATAATTTTAACTTTTTCTTCCCAAATCTTAAAAGTCAAGTTAGACATAAACACAGAGACTGTATTAGTGGGTAATTTCCATACCTAATACGGTGAAAACACCAGTAATGAGTAGCAAGGCAATAATGGAGGCTAAAGCCATCTGTATGAACATAGATCCAGAAAAAATGCTCACCTGTCAAAAATTCGTAAAAATAAATAGAATCTCATAAAAACAAAGAAATAAAAATACTTAAACGATCAAATGTATTTGTTTCCAGGGTATGATTGCCAAAACCACAATAAAGGCGTATTGGCCAATGCTATTTCGAAGTTTCAGTTTTTTCTTTTTGTTTAAAATATCTTGCCATAAATGATACCAATTCCTGAAACCCACTGCTAAAATTTAAAAAGTCCAAGGAAGACATTTTCTTCATAAAAGATTTTTGTTTCCGGGCCTCGCCCACCCCTTCTGCAGATTTAGCGAAAAACACCATCCCTACATCCCAGACTGTAAAATTACTCTCGGCTGGTGAAAAACAATGACTATGAATGGCTTGTTTCTACATAAATGACTGTACATAAAAAAATATTAAAGATGACCTTGCTCTGGAAGGAGTTGTGCCTAACGTCTGCATATTCACTAAACCCATTGGGCTGAACTGCATATTCTCATAACTCAACGACCTAAATGCTTATTCTCTAAACCCATCGGTCTGAACAGCATATTCTCTAAAGCCATCGACATGAACTGTTTCTTCTCTAAAACCATCTGCCGAAACGACTTGAAATGCGTATATTATCTAAAACCACCGACATGAACTGCAGTCTCTAAAACCACCGACATGAACTGCATATTCTCTAAAACCACCGACATGAACTGCACATTCTCTAAAACAACCGACATGAACTGCATATTCACTAAAACAACCGTCAAGGCCTGAACTGATACGGAATGAAATGAGACTGAATTGGGGACTGGGTTTAAACTAAATAAAGGATTTACAAATGACAGTAATACTAACCACAAGTTTGGAGAGAATGTACAGAACAAGCGCCAGAGAACTGAGATAAACACGGATCCGCCCCCGTCCATGTCTTCGATGGAGGTATTCAGGTAACGTGAAAACCTGTAAAATACGAAAAGTTTGCACTGAATACACTTGTATCTACCACTTATATTTTTTTCTATAAATTGAAATTTGTTTTAAAAACAAACTAAACACTGAGATAATACATGTACTTACTCCGGCTGAAATGTATACGGGAAGGAATACCCATGCACAGGCCAAAATCTCGAATATAACCTAAAAGAATGAAAATAGATTGACTTTTCTGAGTTAACATTTGAATGTATTATTTTTGGTTTGAAAGGACTTACAAACCACTCGTAGAAGACGAGGACGATTCCTGAGGAAGCTCCGGCCCCCGCCAGGCCCACGAAGTGTTCACTGCCTATATTACTGGAGAAAATGGAGGCCCCAACCTACAGTTCGAAATAAAACCAAGACGACAAAATCAGTCTAAGTGCCGATGGCCCGAGGTTTCGGGCTGATACAGGATGTGATACTAGTATGGAAAAGTGTATGCATTATTCTTTACGTAATATACATGGAGATAGATGTTAATCTTTGCATATTTTAATAGGGAGATTTTTAGTTTTAAAAGTTACAAAACAAATTACAACGATTAATATGATACATTATATTAATCTTTATCAAATTTTGCATTCAAGTTATTTCCAGATACAAAATGTCAGATGCTATAGTACGAAGTCTTTAATTATTTCACGTCTTTACTCAATGCGTCCTTGAACTAGATAAGGATTTAAAAGAAAACACCATCTTACTGCGAACCAGGGCATGGAGCGCCCCGCTAGGAAGTACTGGTTTACATTCCCTCTGTTCGGTCTGCACAAAGACTACATGTTAAGATACAAACGCAGCATAAATAGTATACATAAATAAACAAGCATTTCTTTATGCATATTAATTGATAATTTTTTCTACTAATGAAATTTTTTCCCATTCGTCTTTATTCTGAAAACTTACCCATATTCCAATTCCAAGAATTAAACAGAAGTAAATGACCACCACAAGTATATCTCCCCAGTGATCCAAACCTTTCGTCGACATTTTGAGGATCACTGTGACCGTTTTCTGGTGCTGAATCCCCCCGTCCCTTGGATTCAGGGTTTTATTGCAGCAAGAGTGATAAGCCAGATCAAATTACTTCAAGAACTTGCATGTATTAGCATACCGAGTATATTTTATCAGCTTAATTTTACCTCGCGGTCATTTCTTTTTTGTTTTGTTTAGACTAAGTATCTAAATAGCAAAATAACCTACATAACACGTATATTTAGGTTCACTTTGTTATCGTGTCTGTATGGCGTTAATGTAAATGCATTAATCTATGTTTGCCTTTTTAAAGCAATCCATCTATGTATTACTGACAGCAATCAGAGACATATCTACATTTCTTAATACTTGGTCCATCGTGAATATGGGTTTGTTAGTGTGTCAGTATGTTTGTAAAATCCACATTAAAGGCTAGGGCTTGCAATAGATGATTCGAAAGAAAAAAAAATCCCAAAGAAGATAAGACTGTGACACTTGGTGGATGATTTGTCAGCTTGTGTTGAACACTTCAAGGCTACAATCACAGTCAAAATGAATCGGAATAGATTATAAGTTGTTATTCTTTTTTATACCCACTATATATATAGCAGAGACATATATGTCTCTGATATATAGCGTTATATCCATATATTGGATTGTACAATTTTTATTTTTATTGTACAAGTTTTGCATTAGTATTGTAAAATTTTTATGCCACCGGATTGACAGATTCCGGGGGTATATTATGTTTGTTCTGTCCGTCTATTGTCAACTTTTACCCAGGACATAACTATTGCGCTGTCAAGGGTAAGTGTATACCACTTCAGTCTACGTCCAACTGCAGAATATTGTACGTGTTTCCATCGGAGGCCATTGTGTTTCATAAGAAGATCTTGTTTTAATTCAATTGTATAACACAATTTTTCATTTTAATTATATAATTCCCCGTTTGGTTTGTGAAATTTCAATTTGGATTGCATAAAATTTATTTGCATTCTATATTTTTTCCCCATTTGGATTGTTTTTTAAAAGAAATTTATTTGTATTGTGATGTTTTATTTGTATTCTTTATTTTTCAATTACTAATAATTTCTTATTTGTTTTCGATAATTTTTCATTCGTATTGTATCCAAGGTATTATTTATTTTTTCGTTTCTAAAGATTTCATTGGTCAACTCAAGTTTTAGACTTTTTTGTGGTATAGTGCTCAAACAAGCGAGATATGTTACTTGTGAATTTGGCATCTCTATACTACATGTATTTGCGTGGATGCTTGGGTACTTCTCAGGGAGGGGGTGTGATATGCCCGAAAACTCCATTTCTTAGGAGGTGGGTGGATGGCTGAGGTACCAACAGTCTAGATCATATTATTTATTTTCTCATACAACATTTCTAAGGACAGATTATTTATTTGCCATCTGCAAGCGCTCTCTTTTCATCTGAATGGCTGTTTTCTAACTTAAATACGCAAATACATATAGGAATCCAGTTTGCTTTTGAAGAGCATAAATAAAGACACTGGTATTGTCCATTTTTACCATTTTTATCAGTCTGCACAAAATTCAATTTTCCCGCCATAGTTTGAGGACATTTGCATTCGTTAAAGATGGACGTCTGTGGCTGTCTTTGTTTTTGATTTCAAAAACATTGGAATAGTGGAGAGAGAGAGAGAGAGAGAAAACAAATGGTATGTAGGATTGATAGCCACACGTATTCTTTCGTCTGATTTTTGTACAGTATTTTTTTAAATATCATACATGCATGTCAGACTTTGCTTATACCTTTTATTAAACTGAATTTTTTGCTATTTATTTTGATTGAGTCTTGTGACCTTATACTTTGATTTATTAGTCAATCAAAAGGTTGATACAGATTAGAATAATAAGAAACAGGGTTTCAAACTTATTTCTCAAAAGCTAACATTCTCACATGCACGTTTTGAAACGTAAGATGATGTTGAGCAAAAATCAATATTATATAAAATAATGAATGAAAGCAAGTATTTCAGTGTAATTATTTCCACGATTGGAATGTTTTCAATTATTTCATTCTGATTGTATTTCTAATTGTATTGTATATTTATAAATGAATGTATGTCAACGTACGTAGCTTTGGATCGTGTGGCATGTATACAGGCATACCTGTGTAGTTAGACATGACCCCCCCCCCACCCGCCCACCGCAATCAATATCGTTTATCAGTATAGATAGTAGTTCTGCTATACCATAGTTCCTGGGATACATGATTTTAACAACACTGCCAAGTGATTGCAATACTTTAAAATAGTAAATTAATAAAAATCAGAAAAATACACAATATTTTACAAATGTTCAGCATATGCTCCTTGATTTAAATTATGCTGATTAGGTCAGCATGAGGAAATGCTATGTGTCCCATTACTGGACAGCTTTTGGTCTCTAGGGGCAGTGGCAGATCTGCAAACTGTTTTACAACTCGAGGAATTAAAAGAGAAAAACCTGGTGTTTATCAACAGACACATTCCTTATGAATACCAGTAGGTCTAAGATCTATATTTAGCTAGCTAATATATCCCCTGAGGCTTGCCATAGTGGAATAAAGTCATTCCTTATGACAAACAATTAATTTGATATAAAACATGCATAAATAAGCGCTCAGGTAAAATGTAGGTGTATTCAAAAATACATTGAAGATTAAAGTATTAAAGTACAAAGGGAAAGAAATTCGCAATTACTAAAGTCAATATCGCATATTACTTACATTAAGTTTCTGATAAATGAAGCTTTGTTGCCCAAAAGCAAGAAAAATAGTATGGTTTGAATCAAGTAAATATATCGGTTCCCCATTTAAGTATCAGTCACATTATCCAGCGATGGGGTGTAAGATGAGAAACCGATGAGTTTTTTGATAAAAATGGCGTGATTGCCGGCCGGTCATCTATAGTAATCGGACGGTGACTGAGGCCATTTTGGCGAATCGGTGGGGGTCATCGGTAGAAAATAAGTTGTAAGTTGTAGTTAAAAATCAGCGATGTCTCCAACGATGTCCCACATCGCTCCTCATCGGCAACCCATCATTAACACATCTTTCAAGGATTGGCCGATGTATGGCCGAGCATCGGCAACTGTCTGTTGAATCTGAGGTCATCGGGGGTTGAGTGGTGGGCAACAGACATCGACCGATCATCGGTCGATGTTCGAACAAACACTGGCCCATAGTAGACCGACGTACGAACGATGTTCACCAATGTATGTAATATACATCGGCCGATTACCCTGGAACATCATTTAATGATTAGCAATGCATCGCGGCAACCACGCCATTTTTATCAGAAAACGCATTGGTTGCCCATCGTATACCCCATCGCTGGATAATGTGACTGATACTTTAAGGACTACTAGGCGGATGTGGACCGATGTTGGGGCATCGCTCACACCACGGATTACCCCGATTACCACCGGTCTACGGCCACCGGCGGGAAATGTGACTAAGGCATATACCCCATCAATGGATAATGTGACTGATACTTTAAGGAGTACTAGGCCGTTGTGGACCGATGTTGGGGTATCGCTCACACCACGGATTACCACCTATTACCACCGGTCTAGGGCCACCGGCCGGGAAATGTGACTAAAACCCCAGTCACATTTCCAAAAATGATCAACGGCCGACGGTTTTTGAAGCAAAAATGGGATTCTTCGGGTGACAGTCGGCAGTTCATCGGCCGTTGTCTTCCCCGATTTTGACCGATATTTTGTCGGCCGACCAATTTTGTATCCATCGGTCCAAATTATGATTTTTTATGCGTCGGTGGCCGAATTCTTCAATTGAAGTTATCCGTCGACCAACCTTCGATCATCATCCGACCATCGGCGGTCAGTTTATTAAGTCGGTCGTACGTCATTCGACAATAAGGGTGTCCAAAATTTCGGCAGACGGTTAAAATTAAACTGTAGCTCGGAGCTCGATGATCGGGCGACG
This sequence comes from Saccostrea cuccullata, assembly GCF_032062105.1. Taxonomy (NCBI): domain Eukaryota; kingdom Metazoa; phylum Mollusca; class Bivalvia; order Ostreida; family Ostreidae; genus Saccostrea; species Saccostrea cuccullata. The sequence goes on from NW_026923885.1 coordinate 224,561, forward strand.
ATTGGCCGATTTGTGAATATTTAATTAAAGATACATAACATAAACAAAATTTTGATGCATGGATTGATATATATTTTTTAAACGGAAATAACATAAATAATTAATCCGTAAGATATAAAGAAATCTTTAAGTATTCCTTGCTGCTTAGATATACGCCATTTGTTTTTGTTTTTGTTTTTTTGCAATTCTATACAAAAGTTCGCACACATTTTTTCAACATTGAGTCACAATCTAACAAAATTCTGCCACTTTGCCTTGCAAACCTTACTCACGTCACTCATCTGAGTACAGATCTATGCAAAATATTGCTCATTTCTAAATAAAAAAGATTTTTTTTTGTTATTTATCCAAGTCATCGGTGCTCCTAGAAAATAATGTGACTGATCCGTGTCGCCCGATACTCGTGAGGACCGATCATGTTCTTTCAGTCGACAAGACCAGAAAAATTTAGTCGCCCGACCATTGGCTTGAATGTGACCTAGGCAATACGATGGGCAACCTATGCGTTTTTTGATAAAAATGGCGTGGTTGCCGGCCGGACTTATAAAGGCCAAACGATGCATTGCTTATCATAAAACGATGTTCCAGGGTAATCGGCCGATGTATATTATATCGCTCATACATTATTGAACAACGTTCGTACGTCGGTCAACTATGAGTCAATGTTTGGTCGAACATCGACCAATGATCGCTCGATGTCTGTTGCCCACCACTCAACCCCCGATGACCTCAGATTCAACGGACACTTGACGATGCTCGGCCAAACATCGGCCAATCCTTGAAAGATGTGTTAATGAAGGGTTTTCGATAAGGAGCGATGTGGGGCATCGTTGGAGACATCGCTGATTTTTAAGTACAACTTTTTTTTACCGGTGACCCCCACCGATTCGCCAAATGGCCTCTCTGTCACCGTCCGATTACTATAGGTGTCCGGCCGGCAACCAAGCAATTTTTATCAAAAAACGCATCGGTTTCTCATCGTATACCCCATCGCTGAATAATGTGACAGATAATTTAGCCTTTCATTATGCACAGTGATTAATTATCAAAGGTGAATGGTAAACGGAGAAAGGAAAAAGGAGACTACTCAGTAGTATATAAATGAAAGAAAAAGTGAGCAAACTCACATACCCCACGCTCCCCCAAAACTCAAAGTGCCAAAAATCCCGAAAAAAATAAACGAATCGGAATTTCCTGATGCACATCTACATATTTTGTCCTAAATATATGCAAAGTTTGACAAAATTCTTTGCAGCGGTTTATGAGGAGTTGCGCTGACAAACATTTCATCTCTATATTCAAGATATGGCGAAAATCTAAGTTGAAAAGTGCCGAAATTCCCAGAAAAATATAGGAATCGGAATTTCCTGGTAATATGCACATCTATACACTGTGTACTAAATATCTGCAAAGTTTGACCAAATTCTGTGCAGCGTTTAAAGAGGAGTTACACTGCCAAACTGCTCATCTCTATATTCAAGATGACTGACTGACGGATGGACGGGTCAAAAACATTATACCTCCCGCAACTTGTTGCGTGGGTTATAATTAAAAGGACCAGGACCATAGCCTTTGGCTGACTCTGGTGACCAAATGAAACACACAATTTTTAACGTATAAAAGTTCTGAAGTAACATTTATATTGATTACAAATGTCTTAGATCACGGTAGACATGTTTTTATATATTTTTATTGATTCTTTTTATTCAAATATTTTGTAATCTATTGTTGCAGGTGTTGCAAGGATTTATTAAGTGCTCACAGGTACTTGTGGTCAGGACCATTCCCCCAACCCCCGATATTCAAATATATTATTATTAAGTGTGATAAAGTATAATTTGTTGAATCATTGACAGCTGCTTTTTCTATAAAAATGGATCTCGTAAATTTACTTACCTGGTCATTGGTCATTTGCAAAATTATTTTGAAATACGTTCTGATTGCACACACAAGTACTCTGAAGTTAACATCAAAGAGATGTTTGAGTTTCTGATTGACAATATCTATGTGGTTTTTGGAGACCAGGTATTCCAACAATCTATTGAAATTCCCATTTGTACCAATTGCGCTCCGTTATTAGCAGACCTATTTTTATATTCATATGAAGCGGAATTTGTGCAAAATCTTATGCGAGAAAGGAAGAAAACACTTGCTGTGGCCTTCAACTCCACATTTAGATATATCGACGACTTATTGTCAATTAACAATGGTAATTTCCATTCCTACGTCGATACGATATATCCCTGTGAGCTTGAGATAAAAGATACCACAGAGTGTGACACATCTGTTTCATACAATGAAGCGCATTGAAGTGGTAAAATTTTCCGTTCGAATGGAACGTTTTGAGCTATATTTAGAGTGTTTATTGTCATCTTATGACACGCCCATTTCTTTAGAAATGGATAAAACGGTCAAGTTGTTTCTTCAAATACCTGTAGAACAGGTTTTCCATAAATATAATAGCCAATCAAATTGAGGATCTAAATAAGCACCGAGTAAACACGTGTTCGACCGAAACATGTGTTGTGGTGACTTCAATAGACATGATTAGTTAAAAAAATATGTACATATTCGTTGCAATTTGTGTTTTACAGAAGCGGGGAGTCTCTATCTCCCTCTTCTAATTTTTTTAAAAGCTCCATTTCAGTGTAACTCATGATGCTTGTCGCGAAGAATGGGGTGTCCTAACACTACGACGAATATTTCTTTCTCGTTTCAAAAAATATGGGCGTGTCATTATGTTACAATTGAAGTTCAAAACATGACTCATAACTGAAAAAGACGTTAATGGTAATCTAACAACCAAGCTGTATGATAAAAGTGATGACTTTAACTTTTCTATCGTCAACTTCCCTTACTTATGCAGCAATATACCTTCGTCAAATATACCTTCGTCACCTGCATACGAGTAGATATATATATCTCAGTTGATTCGATACGCAAGAGCATGCTCTATGTATGAACAATTTCTAAAACGAGGTAAATTATTGACAAGCAAGTTGATGAAACAAGAATATCAGCAGTCTCGTTTAAAGTCATCATTTCGTAAGTTCTATGGTCGATACAATGACCTTGTCAGCATATACAATTTATCATTGAGTCAAATGCTGACTGACAGTTTTCATACTAATTGTTAGTCCATTATTTATACACTGAATTGACGACGGATTTTTCCGTTATTTCCCTATCATAACATGGAGCACAAGGCGGGTGTGACCGGTAAGCAGGGGATGCT
>NW_026923886.1:0-22703 GCF_032062105.1 Saccostrea cuccullata
TATTTTAAAATGTCTTTGTTTAAAAACTGATGCAGCAATGCAAAAGCCGTTTTAGCGGTAGGTTTTTTAAGTAATGAACAACGATCAAATGAATCAATATATGGTTTTTAAAAAATTTAAAAGGGAAAAACACTTAGAGGATTTTAATATAATTTCATTTACATAAATTATAAAACTTCCAATTTTTTTTTAAAAGGACTTAACAGATTTAAAATTTTTTTTTAAATAATATCCCGAATCAAAATTTTAAATAGCATATCACAAAAATTTAAATTTAAAAAATCTTTTTTCATTTAAAAGTTATTAAAACTTTTTTGGATTAAGGATTAAGAAAAAGTTAGAATTTGTGAAAGTGCAAGGATGTGTCAATCAAACCCTCCAAAAAATAAATTTTAATAACTTTTAAATGAAATAAGATTTTTAATTAATTTTTGTGTAAAATTATTAGAATAAAAAAGTGTAATATTAAATATAGAGAAAATATTAACTTAAAATTGTTCTAAGTACCTTTCATTGTGTAAAATTTTAACTAAGAACAAGAGTCCCAAGGGCCTTGAATGTTTTATAATTGTACAACCAATCACTTTTCTGTATAATATCCCGAATCATATATTATAATAGCATATCACAAAAATTAATTAAAAATCTTATTTCATTTAAAAGTTATTAAAACTTTTTTTGGTTTAAAGGATTAAAATAAAGTTAGAATTTGTAAAAGTGAAATGTTAATAAAACCCTAAAAAATAAAGTTTTAATAACTTTTAAATGAAATATGATTTTCAATTAATTTTTATGTGAAATGCTATTAGAATATAAAAGTCGTAATATTATGAGAAAATATTAATTTAAAATCTGTGTCTAAGTCCTTTCATTGTGTATAAGTTTGAACTAAGCAAGACCCCAAGGGGCCCTTTGTCGTTTTCCATATATTTACAACCAATACTTTTATTTAAATTTCCCTTAATATCAGATATTTTATTGTCTTGATTTAAAAAGTAGGTCATTTAATTATGATACATTTTGGTTAACACACTTGAAACCCAAATGAATTAACTACAATTTAAGAAAAAGGGATACTTGTATTCAACCCCTTTTTATCTACAAACTTAGTATAGCCATGAGGTTTTTAAATAATGAAAGGACTTACGAGGGGTGTTAAAAAAATTGCAATTTTAAATTGAAAAAACCACAATAAATTTAAACATAGTCATACACATTTTCTATACACGATTCTTTTTTACAAGTTTGACAGAGTTATCGCGCTTTGTCACACGGCGGCGTTGTCGTCGGCCGCCATTACGGTGCTGATAATTGTGAAAAAGGGGAAGTAAGATACAAATAAATGGGTGACAAATACATTGTTTTCTTTGTTTTCCAAAGTCGGACATGCAAACAACTGAAAAAAATTTTTAGTATAGTTAATAAATTTCAAGAGAAGATATACACGTGTGTGTTTTTTAAATCAAGTTTTCAATTTCATTTTATTATTTAAACCCCCCCCGGTAGGTATCCGAAATTTTTTATTTGACGTTTAGTATAAAATTTTTATACACCATGTGCTGGTTTACAAAAAAAAATAATTATCAATAACAAATAAATTGAAAAAATTTAAAAAAAAAATTTCGTGTTAACCATTTAAAAAAAATATGTCAGTCGAGAAAATCTATTCTAACACCGTGGGTTTTATTATCCAATTTTACCTTGCATATTAAATTTTTTTAATACTCTATAAAGTGATATACTAAAAAATAATTTTCTATTTTTTTTATCTGATTTTAATTACAATTTCCATTGACGTATATACAATCATGTATACGAAAGCCCCCCCTGCCGAGAAAATCATTTTACGCCCCCCCCCCTTTTTTAAAAATACTTAGTTTCATATATTACATTTATAACATCTGAGAGGAAAAAATTTTAAAAAAAATCCTCATATTATTTTAGAGTGTGCTGAAATTAAAAAGATCACTTTTTATAAAATTCACACATGTTGGTTGTGTGAAATCATTAAGGAAAAAAAAAATCTTTTTAAAAAATGGAAAAATAAGCGTTGCGTGAGCATAAACTGACTTGCATGCTGAGATATATACACTGTTAAAATGTATAAATAATTAAAACTTAAGCATTTAACTCAAATCCAGTACACATGAAGCTGTATAAAAAAAAATACAAAAAAAAAAAAAACGGAGAAAATTGGAGTAATTTTAAAACAGTTTGGATTTATCGTTATACTGGTATAAACAGGGTCATAGCAATTTAACCAAATGGAAAGGATATCAAGGCAGGGGAAAGGGGATACATTAAATAAATCAATGACCGCTTGATCAACATGACAAACCCGTAAAATTTGAAACCATGCACATGTATCCCCAAAAAATTAAGTCAAAAAAAATTCACAATGAAATGTAAAGTGTCTGGCCCGGAAGAGATTTTGTCGCATTAAAAATTTAATTTAAAGCCCTTGGCACCAGAATTTTTTTAAATGTGAAAAAAAATACAAAGGGGGTTAAAAAAGGGGGATAAAGTATCTATCGCCCCTCTTTAAAACATCCTAGATATCCAGAAACCTATGGATAATGAAAAACTGATTTAACAGTACAGCTTATAACCTGAATAAAAAAAAATCATCGCAGAAAAGAAAACAGGAATTTTAAAAATTCCAGCTCATTTGTTTGTATTTGTATGCTCATATTTATTTTCCAAAATGGGTTTATACGACCTGTTATAATTTTCTAACCCACCCCCCCCCCCCCCCCTCTCACTGTGTAAAAGAAAAACTTAATTTTTTAAGTTTTTACCTTTTAATCTTGCAACATGTAAAATTTATTTTAAAAAAACCCGGGTTAATATTTATTAAAACCCCTGAAAAAGGGTGAAAATAACCAACTCTGCATTTAAAACAATAACAATCAATCGTTCATTATTTATTTTAAAACATATCATTACACGAACAATGAAGAAAAAAATAAGACCAAATCAAAGAATGAATCAGTTAACTTTTACTTCATATGAACGCGTGTTTGTATTTAAGTATATTACGCCAAAAAATTGATGAATAACGGAGAAAAGTTACTTCATTGAGTATGACCGAATTATGACGTTATCAGCACCTTCATGGCGTCAAGTCACATGATCCAAACATGGCGGCGCCCATAAATAAGGTCAGAGAATAGAGTATAACAAGTAGAGCTTTTTTAAAAAGCTTCCCGTCTTTAACAACAATCTTAAACTGTAAACTGATCTACACCTATCAGGCCCTGTAATTCTTTTGAATTTCTTGATTTTGTATTTCTACATTAGCTTTTTACAGGCATTAGCCCTACCACGGTTGTGCTCGGTCATCTCCGTAAACTTTGACTCGCCGAGAGCTTTCGGCAAACCTCGGCTGATTCCATTTCCTTCTTCAAACAAGAAAGGGGAAAAGAATAATAACAAATTGTAAAGCCTGCAAGCAATAAAAATCAAATTTTATTTATAATGAAGTTAAAGAGATCTTTTTATTTTTTGCTATACAAAAAATCATGTTATTAGGAATTAATTACTGCTGATTTTGTTGTTCGTTTTGTCATTTTTTTTTAAGATTGAAAATCTTGCAAAATTGTTAAGTCGTACGAAAATTAGATCATCAAAAAGTTATCTCCCTTGCCTTGAACAGCATTTCAACCAATGAAATAATTGAAAATTTTCTCATCATGCATTTTCTACCAATCACAAAAGAGAGGAAGTGCATAGTCCGAAGACTGTAAAAAACTTCAACTATACAATACCGTCTTCCAAGGAAGACGGTAAATAGCATATGTAATGGAACTTTTTTCCGTGTTTGTGACGTCACAATGTGTAAATGACGTCATAAAGTAGATCACTTGTAACAAAAAATGGTTGACTTAGTCGTATTTGAGAAACGAACGGCTGTAAAGTAAAACGTATATCTTGGAAACTCCTTTGTAGAAGTTTATAATAATTTGTATACGGTTTTTGAAGACAAAAGGCTTGTCAGCAGTTTTGTCTTTAAGTGGATTGATTGTTTAAGTGAAGGAAGGTAGATGTTTAAAAATGACGTCTGTTCTGTTGCCCAGTGAAAGCAAACTGGGTGAGAGACGTGTCCTTTATTAAGCAATTTGATATGAAAGATCCCAACTTACAGTTAGAAAAGTAAACAAATATCTTTACAATAATATGATTATCAAAACCATAAAATATCGTTTACTTTAGACTTTAAACATATCAGATATGATAAAGTGAAGGCACCCATACTTTAGCCACATGAAATAAACGACGCTCAAAAGACAGAGAACTTGGGTTTTGATGATCACCATGCTCATTCTGCAAAAGGATATCATTATCCACCCATACTATTATCAAGATTAAGTCATTTCTAACAAATGGACTTTTTTTGTTGGAAAAAATAACCTGCATGGTAAGAAATATAAGAGTCGGAAAATTTTTTTAAGCCTCTGTGACAGAACGCCAAGGAGCATGTCACGTGACCGCCTATATCACGTGATCCGCGCATGGGCAGAATGGTTGCAGATGCGCATTAAAATCGGAGAGGACTACTTTGAAACATTTTCAACACTGAAACCCTATATAGTTTCTTTTTTGGAAGTTATTCAATTAGTTCGCGAACTTTTTGATCACCCCTCGTACTTCTGGTATACATAGTATTACTCCAAGACTCAAAATCTCTCAACTGACAAAGTTTGATGAATTTGAGAATCTCATTAGATACTGCTTTTTAGCCGGGCTTATTGCTCAAAGAGCAATTGCCGGCTTATGTGATCCTGTTCAAGGCAGGATGTTGACCCCATAGTCGCCATTTTAAAGTTACGTGCAAAAATATAGTTCTTACTCTCAACCGCTTTTGAGATAATACAAACGCTTAATAAAGCAACAAAAATAAAACGAAGTTTTATCTATATAAAATAAACATTAGTAGTAATGACTTTGAAACTTCATAAGTCAAAGAACATAGTTCATTAGCGTAAGGATTTTTGATAATCAGTGTTACCGTAGTTCTCTACACATACGAGGTAAAGCAGGAGAGGGAACCAGACTGGCCTGTTTGTTTACATTCAGCTGCGGAGTACCAGATTTAATTCTGATTCTGACAAAATCAGACATGGTATTAAGATGAAAAATTCACTGTCAGTGTCTTATCATTTATATTGATATTTTTAAAATAATTTTTTAATCAGAATATAATCGTGATTCATGTAAGAAATCCACTCTACTCTGTAAATGAGCCCGGCTCTTTGTACTTCTGAGTACTTTGATTAGTTAACGTTCCCGTAAAACCCAAATGCATCAAGTGACAAAGTTAGATGATTCCAATCCAATTAGTGCATCCTATATATATGCATGTATTTTAAAAAGTAGGTCACAGTGATCACAATCACAAATGTTCCATATCCAGTCAATTTGTTTGAGTCTGAGTGAACTTAAGGGATTGATTGATTTAATTTATATTGTTTAACGCCAAGTCGGCAATATTTCAGCCATATTTCGGCGGTGAATGAAAGAAATTATGCAGCGAACAAAGACGTTAAAAAGAGAGACTAGTTTTTACCTAGACCTAGAAACTTTGTTCAAGGTCACTGCACATTCACTGACCAAAGGCACTCTGTGTGTGAAGTATGGGCAACATTGGACTAATAGGAGAAATATGTTCCGAAAAAGGATTTATTTTCACATAATTCTGTTATCGTCTTAACCTTTGACCTAGAAACATGGTTTTAGGTCAATGCACACCCTTTACCCAAAGGCAAGTATGAGCCTAATTGGACCAAGGGGAGAGAAGATATAGTCCGGACAAGGATTTTTCATATAATTTTGCTGTGACCTTAACCTTTGAACTGGAAACATGGTTCAAGGTCACTGCAAACCCTTTACCCAAAGGCACTCTGTGAATATGGGCCAGATTAGGCCAAGGAAAGTTAAAATATGCTCAAGACAAGAACTTAAACAGGAAGGCTATTTCTGACCTTGACATGACCTTGAAACTTTGCTCAAGGACACTGCACACCCTTTACCCAAAAGGCACTCTGTGGGTGATGTATGAGCCAGGTTGGGCCAAGGAGAGGAAAGATATGATCCGGACAAGGACTTTTCATATAATTCTGCCATGACCTTGACATTTGATCCAGATACATGGTTCAAGGTCAATGCAAACTGGTTACGAAAAGGCACTCTGTGTTGAAGTATGAGCCAGACTGGGCCAAGGAGAGAGAGAGACATGAACCGGAAAGGGTTTTTCATATAATTCTGCTTTGACCTTTGACCAAGAAACATGGTTTAAGGTCACTGCACACCAGTTACCCAAATGCACTCTGTGGTTGAAGTTTGGGCCAAGGAGAGAGGAGACATGATCCGGACAAGGATTTTTCATATAATTCTGCTATATCCTTGACCTTTGACCTAGAAACATGGTTCAAGGTCACTGCACAACAGTTTCCCAGAGGCGCTCTGTGGCTGTAGTTTTAGCCAGATTGGTCTGAGGAGAAAGAAGATATGATCCGGACAAGGATTTTTCATATAATTCTGCTATGACCTTGACCTTTGATCTAGAAACAAGGTTCAAGGTCACTGCAGAACGGTTACCCAAATGGCACTCTTTGGGTGAAGTATGAGCCAGATTTGGCCAATGAGAGAGAAGATATTCTCCGGACAAGAGATTTCGGACGGACAGACGGACGAACAAACTGATCGCTATAGGGCGCCCGCCGAGCGGGGCCCTAATAACTCTAATTCAATTAGTATTGAATCACTTACACCTAGCCATTAAAATTCAGAAGTCGGTCAAGATGACCCTACTTTTTAGTTAACATTCTCCAATGATCTAAAATGTATCAACTGATAAAGTTGGCTGATTCTTGGCACGTAAATACATGAAATATAAAAAGACCAAAAATGATTCAATAAATTTCAATGATTCAATTTTTTTAAACAACTAGTACTTTTGGTTTTATTTACCTGAATATATCCCCTTATTTGAGGATCACAACCCTAGTTGTATTAACGGTAAAGGATACCAGGAGGCAAATTTGACAATCATTGCCAAAAGGGATCTTAATTTATAGTCCATGTTCTAAAAAGTCTACACACACAACACAATGGTCAAAGCATACGCCTAAGGCTTAGAAGAGCTAGAAATACTTGAAATCTCAAAAAACATAATAATCATCCTGTATCTTGAACATTATATGTACATACGGGTTTGACATATATTTCCTTTGTATGTTTCTGGACAGGAACACTTGTCGGGAGCTACACAAATGCCTTTGTTCAAACAATTTGGAGAACAGACAGCTGGAAAAAAAACACGATTAAATTAAGTTTCAGAAAGAAAAAAAAACAGTTACTAGGTTCGTAAAACTGGCAAGGTTGTGCAAATTATACATTTAATGATGTCGACGACCCTTTTCTCTTAATTGATTTTTCCTCTATCAGTCTAGTTTAAGGTCATCTGAATCACTCAGCTGACCTGGTGCTATCTCTTGCCGTATGTCGTCAGTTAACAATTGAAGATTTTTAGCTTCTTCCACTCAACCAATTTTGGTTTAAAGAATCCTTGCGTGAACGGGAAAAAAATAATGTATTTCATGTTCCCTGCCCTCTGGAGCCCCAGGGATGGGGCTAAAAACCCAAATTTGATGCAATCTTTAAAATTCTTTTTCTTTACTCCTGGACATCAAGCAGTTAAACTGTTTCTTGGTTGTAATCAGCATGGAGCACCCTTATTATACAAATCGACATTTACCTTTACATCTCTCGTCTCCCTAATCTTTTTCAGCATATAAAACAAGTATTTTTCTCTATTGTTGCCAGCTACTGAGAGTATCTGGCTCAAACTAGATCACATGATCAAGTATAAAAAGTGTTATAGAGTGGGTGTTTCTATTTTAAGAAAAAAAGACCCAAAATTGTTTTCTAAAATATCATGACTTTATTGAAAAATTTAACCAATGATGTATATTTTATTAGATAAATTAAAAAGACGATGTTCATTAAACGTTTAAGAATTCATTGATGTTTTTAAAGCGGTTTTGATTTTATGGCGCTAGTCCATGAACTTTCCCAACAACCCTCGTGTTTTATATGAATGCATACTGAAATAAGTATTCACGCAAGGTTACAAAACCCGCGAATATTTTTTGATGCGAATAATTAATTGGTGAACGGTATTAAAACATTTTCCATTCATGGAAATAAAAAAAAATATAAGAACCTGTTACTTTTTGGGGGTCTACAAGAACTTTTTCTTTTGTGTTTTGTTGATTTCTAATTTTGGGCATTTCATACCCAGAGTATCATTTGCATTCGAAATAAAGCTTATGATGGATTATCCTCACTGGGACAGTATTTTCAGTTCATCCATGCACACACACTCACAACCACACCTTCGTCCATCCACAATTGAAATAAAGAATTAATTTACATATCAAAAGTTGATAATACCGGCCGGTGCATGCTGTACAAGATTGAAATTCAATATATACAACTATATTATGCGAAAATATTTGCTTGAAATGAGTAAATAGAATATTTCAAGTGTTCTTACGTGTTCCGCAAGTTTGTCCTCTATACCTAGTATTAGAACAGTCACAAGTGTGAGACGAGGTACATCTACCACCATTAATACACGGTGGACTACAAAGAGCTAAAAAAAATAAGTTATATTGTAAATTTTATTTCATGGATATCCACATAATTATTAATACAAGAAACCGAAAGAAAGGGTAACAATAACGCCGTTGTTATTCATGTTATTAGCAACCTATTTTTGAATTCATATGTAGAAGACTTTGACCAGAATCCTATATTTGAAAAGAAGAAAACACTTGTTTCAGCTCGACATTTAGATGTAACGATGACGTATTAATCAATGAACAGTGGTTATTTCCATTCATATCACAGGCACTTGTTTTGAAATAAATTTTTAACCCATCGTATAATAATAAGACAAGGTATCTTAGTTTCATAATAAGCCCAGAAATTCTTAGCAAATACTTACGTTGCTTACAGAGAGGTCCTGCTTGATTGCTTGGACACTGACAAGTGTTGGGACTAACGCAGGTTCCCCATTTTGACAACCTGGACTACATACAGCTATAAATTAAAGATTTCCTGCTGAATTAGTTTAATTCATATGGTTTTAGAAACCAAAAGTCTCTGTCGACACTGTAGCTCTACTGGTTTGTACTTATAATAAATAAAGGAAGAGAAAAGAAGCCATTGCCATTAGACCAAATCTGTAGGAGGAATAGCTTTTTAAAGGAATATCACAGAAATTTCTATTTTTAGTAACCATGGCAACACCGTTCATCGAAATCAAAAACCGGTGCAATAAATTATGTGTCATAGTGTAGTCTACTAGTCTGAATAAATTTATTGAAATCAGACCAAATCTGTAGAAGGAGTAGGGTTTTTAAAGGAATTTCTATTTTTAGTGACCATGACAACATCATTCTTCGAAATCAGAAACCGATGCACTAAATTTTGTATTTTAGTGTAGTCTGCTTGTGTGCCAAGTCAGACCAAAACTGTAAGAGTAGCATTTAGAAAAAATTGTTATAGACAGACGGACAGCTATACAGACAGACGAACGGACGACGGACACCTTACTATCGCATAAGCTCTTCTGTAAAAACCGTTAAATTGTTTCAACGTTTACGAGAAATAAAGATTGTCAGAGACCTTCAAATCAAGGGAATCTCTTCATGCTACAAAAAAGACATATTATACTTAAGCTGATAATTTTCGTTGCTTTTGGGAACGGGGTCGTTTTGGAGTATGTATATAATCTTGTATATCTGAAGAAAACATACTGTATGGACTATGGTATAATATGCTTTGTCATTCATTTTACATTGAAGTGGGGGAAAACATAAAAATTAAGGTTTCGAAGTTTAAATGCCATACATATACACAAGATACATGAGGGAGGTGTATACCTGGATCCACTGATGATTCAGAATGTCATCCCTCAATTTTTTTATTATGATTTTATAACGTTTTTATTATATAAATTACGATACCAACAAATAAACATGTCAAAAAACTAACATAAACTACGATAACAACTAGAGGTACTGTGATCAATGAACTCACTAAATGATACCCCCGCCTTCCATATGATTATTATGACAAAGTTCATGTTTTGCTGTGGCCGAGAAACCCAATACATCTGTCGGATCAAAAAGTAAAATAGGAGGTGCACAATGGCAATATGTAATAAAGATTCTGTGAACGTTTCATTAAATTACACTCAGTGGTATAAGAGGAGTTGCGAATAAGAGATAGGTACCCCAAAGCATACAGATAAACGGACAGACAGACGGACATACCGATTATCGTATACCCTTCCACTTTTCAAGCGTCCTTGGCGCATGATACACTGTACCAGCTGTGATATTTCCTTAGGTGTTCACAGATTTGTATAATTTTTTGTAAATTAACATTTTTGAGATCGATTACTGTTCGTTATCTTCGCCTTTTTCATTAGAGATATTAGAATTTTGGCAAACTTAGAAATAATCTTTTAAATATCTCAAATCAGTTTTGATCTAATAGTGCGGTAATAAAATTCATCTTACGTTGTGAGCAGCGTGATCCTGTATATCCCTGGTAACAACTACATGTGTTAGGTCTACTACAATAGCCATGCTGACAATTGGGATAACAGATTGCTGTTTATTTAAAAGAAAAATATACATTAAATTAATATTATTCAAAACTTACAAACAGTGTACTAGAAATTTGAAGGAGAAATAAGTATTTAATCATACGTGTTTGACAAGAGTTTCCTGTATACCCCGAATTCAAAGGACATCTACACACGTTAGGGGCTACACACACTCCTTGATTTTGACAACTACAAATTGCTAGAAAACCAAGAGATACATTTCATTGAGAAACACACAGAGAAAGTTAAAATACATATTGGCCTCATGACAAGCCATCTGTTAGCATTTTACACGTGTAAATCTTCACATAGCATAAATGTACAATATTAAATTGATAATCTTGTTCGCATTTAAAATTATACATTTATTGACGGAGTTTGGGGGTAAAAATGCGTGTTTTGTTGGATTTAAGAAACACACTAACCGCTAAAGCAAAGTTTGTTTCGAGGTGTCGACAAAGCGCATTTTGTCTGAGAACACTGTCAAAAAATGTTTTGTTATACCTTTTACTTCTTTTACTTTTTTTTATTTTGACATATGGTGTAAATTTGGTTTCCCGCACTGCGGTTTAAATTAGGTAAATTCCGTAAAATTCTGTCGAACTTCAAGAAATGCATTTCAGATATAACTGACTCTTTTCTCACTCTGACATAAGTGGTCCAACATCTCGTCGACATAAAGTGCAGGTCCAACATTTCACTCTGAGATCAAACCAACTTATGACCGCTCAGTGAATTTTTGGAAACGTTAACATTTTTAGTATAGAACAAAATATATGTAATTTTTTTAAGGTATAACAATACATTACATGTATTTACATTTTGCTGAAATTTTTAAGAATGACCTATTTCAGTTCGTATATAAGTAAATTCAGAAACAAAAGGCTTCAACTCTGTTTACCATACATGTAACTTAAAGCTGACATGAATTCCTAAAAACGCAACATGTTCATCTATGTACGACTTGTTTCATACCAACTTTAGCCGTATTCCGCCATATTTCTTTCAGAGACCTTGTATCATTGTAACGATATATACCCAAATGCGCTCGTTACACTTGAATGATTTTTTGGTTTGGGTATCGACTTGTGCACATCTCCGATGGTAACCGTAAAGCATATGAGAACACATGAGGAGATCAAGACATTTCAAAACCACAATAAACAACACAATAATCATATTTCTGAATAATTATTGATTTGAATCAAATGAAAAAAATGCAAGTTTGGTGAGAAATTTAGATGCACGAGTACGTATTTTTACAGTGCGCCAATTTATGCAGAATAAACTTGAAATAAAAAGCAGTAAAATCTGCAAACACCATTTGAAATTATATCATTTGAATGGAACAAAACAACCAACGTCTTTGATTTGCAGCCCCTATGCAATCGATGCATATCGAGAAAACGCCTCGAACGCTGTAAACGTACCCATACCTGGTAATAAGGTTACTGCATCGGTTCGAAGATGTGCACAAGTCAAGTGATATACACCCTGAATT
Organism: Saccostrea cuccullata; assembly: GCF_032062105.1. NCBI lineage: Eukaryota > Metazoa > Mollusca > Bivalvia > Ostreida > Ostreidae > Saccostrea > Saccostrea cuccullata. Next base: position 12,183 of record NW_026923886.1, read on the forward strand.
CTATTTATTGAAATATGCATCACAAAAAAGAAATAAACTCCACAAAAGCTCAATAGTAAACACACTGTCATTACTCCGCACAGACTAGCACGTCGATACACTTAGTCCGTGCATGCTGATCAGATTTTGGTCAGGGAAAATATCACAAGTGGAAAGAGAAATTATTTGGTATTTGCGCGGCTGAAAGGGGGGGGGGGGGTTAATTGTGCTATAATTGTGAATTGTCTATCTACATGTAGTTCTAATATACATTCTATACAAAGTCATGAATATACTAGTAGTCTGCAGTTGGTTTGCGTCGCAAAATTCATTTGTCAATTATAACTCATTGTTTTAGTACTAATCTCAAATCTAAACCAGGTAATTTGATGTACGGTAATTATTAAATATTTACTTCAAATCTTAAAAGCAGTTAACCAGAATACAATTTTTTTATGTGTACATAGATCTATACGTTCTTTAACACACAAACACACGAAGAAATGCCATCTCCTGTTCAGATTGACATTTTGGCATTTGATTTTTTAGGCGGGGGGAGGGGGGGGTGCAAAAATAATTGACATTCTTGGAAGACAGACATCTCTGCCGAATTCAATTTTTCACAATTTTGAAATTTTTTTTTTAAATGTGTCACTCCGACCACAAAGTATGTGCATTTTGAGGAATGTATAAATGTTTTATAATTATGTTGTTTTAGAGAGTCTTTCGATATTTCAGTATCCCTGCCTGATAGTCTAGCTATTTTTTTTTTTATATAAAAATAATTTCTGTAGCAGTATTTGGGAGATAATTTTAAAAGCTAGGGTAGGGATTCTTGACACTGGTTGAATACGGATAATTTTTATTTACTCTTTTGTATACTGAACTCTCTCTCTCTGTAATCATCCCTTAGGGCAATAATAGGTATAAGATCCTACGCACTTTGTGCTGTACCATTATTAAGCCTTAGGACAGATCAAGGATTTTTTTTTCAGGCGGGATGTCAAAACTTCATAAAATGAATAATAATTTTAATTTGGACAAGAAGTTAATCCAAACGGCCAAATTGAAAGAGAAACTAGAGGTATTGAGAGCAATGAGCACACTAAATGATATCCCGCCTCCCATATGGTTATAATGGCAAAGTCCATATTTTGCTGTTGTCGCTAAACCCAAAATAAGTGTCAGATCAAAAAGTAAAATAGGAGGTGCACAATGGTAATATGTAATAAACCTAAGATCCTGTGAAAGTTTTATTAAATTTCACTTAGTGGTATAAGAGGATTTGCGGATAAGAGGTGGGTACCCCAAAGCGTAACAGACGGACGGACGGACATAACTATTACGATATACCCTCCCACTTTTCAAGCGGGGGATATAATAAACGTGAAATATACATCACAGGAATGGGTACATTGGGAACTTTCTCAAATACCTTCTCAAACGCATTGGCCTCGGAAGCAAATTGAAAGTGGGGGTGGGGGCTAAGTGCAAAGAATATTTTTTATACATTCAAAAAATCTGACAAACTTAAGAAAAAGGGGGAAATGTCCTTTTCCAAAACACGAATATCTTATTTCGTGTGGGGGAAAGGGGGGGGAGGTAGCGTTCGAACTTCAGTAACAAAATTTTTCTCCAAACACCAACACTTTCCTCTTTTTTAATCTATACTGCGACTTGTCTGTGGAAAGTGAGGGGGGGGGGGCTAAACCTACGCAGCAATGTTCAATGTCTATACTAAGTATATATTTGTAAAAAAAGCCACCCCCGGTTTCGACACCTATGCTCAAACGTACGAGTCGAACCTGGACCTGGACAACAGACAAGAGAATTTTTAAAAAGCTAATTGTAGGTAAAATGTGGAATTCTCACGGGGGTTTGCTCTCTCTGTCTATCTGCTTTTTCTAGTAATCATTAATTTTTTATGCCTAGAAATTTAATTCACATTAAATTCTATTTTCATTATCATTGTACCACAGAATCAAACTCGTTTATTATACCCCTCACAACAAGTTGCGTGAGGTATAATGTTGTTGGACCCATCAGTCAGTCCTTTTTTTTTGGTCAGCGCAACTTCTTATAAACCACTGCACAGAGATTTGTCGATCTTTCGAGATATTTATAGGAGTCAATGTGTGTCTAGATTTGCACATCACCAGGAAATTCCGAATTCTTTATTTTTTCGGGAATTTCCGCACTTTTACATTTAGATTTTGGCCATGTCTTGAATATAAAGATGAGCAGTTTTTTCTCAGCGCAATTCCTCATAAACCGCTGCACACAATTTCTTCAAACTTAGCAGATATTTAGAAAACAATGTGCATAGATGTGCATATAACAAGGAAATTACGATTCCTTTATTTTTTTCTGGGAATTTCAGCACTTCGACTTTGGGGGGAGCGTGGGGTATGTTTTCATTCATTGTGCATAAAATTATAAATAACTTTAAATCAAATTATATTAGGTCTAATAAAGCCAATACACAGTATTTATTTGATAATAATTGATCAGAAATCAATCTGTTTCAGACGTTTTTCTTAAATTATTTTTATGAGAGTGTTAATATGCATGTTTTATTACACCCCCCCCCCTCCCATCACAGGAAAATATCTTCAAAAGGTGAATAATCGTAATAACGCATGCTTTATTATAAATTAAATGAAGTTAAACCATGTAATCATAAATTCTATTTGCAACATTTACAGACAAGAGTAATATTTAGTTTTGAAAAAATTACTTGCATTTTTTTCAATCAATCCCACTGAGCTTTCAACCTTTGATATTTTCCCTGACCAAATAAAATGATCGGCATGGGCCACGTGTGTCCAAGCATCTTTTACTGTTGAGTTAGCAATGGATTACATGACTTCTGAGATGCATTTTTCAATAAAAGTAAAATAGGATAATTCTTTCGACATGTGCACATCCCTGTAACGATAGCAGTAAATTCAGGTAAATGTTTTATCACTGCGTTTGACGCATTCTCGACCTGTATGGATTTTTGCTGTACATGAATGTATTCCGTGTTAGTGTATTTTCTATATTGCAGCAAATGCATTCAAAAATAATTTAATTCTAGGTTTAGTTCTATTTTTTTGTTGAATTCATGTATTTGGTCAGTTTATTCAGTTTATGGACTTCTAAAAACTATGCTATCGGAGATGTGAACATGTCAACAGCCAGGCTAGAAAATCACTCAAGTGAAACAATTCTACAAGGCTATATATAGCAGGTACGGGTGGCCAAAAATCTTCGATAAAATATGGCGGAATCGAAGAAATATGGCGGACAAGGGCGTACAGGAATGTAGTAAGTCGTACAAAGATGAAAACTAATGCCTTTTTAAGAGTTCATGTCAGCTTTAACATTGGATTGTTTATTCGCATTGTTTGATTTACTAAGTTAGGAAACAATTTTGCAATACTTACGTGTGTCACAATTACTTCCTCTGTACCCAGGGCAGCAATTTGTTACCCATTCGTAATAGGAATGTGTTACCCATCGGTGATGTGTGCTTTAAATAGACCAATAGAAGAAATTAGAAGAATTTATGTTTTTTGAAAGTTTTCGAATAATGCTGCGATTCCATTTTTTTCAAAAAACGTTTCACATTAAAGAGTAAAAGATATGTATAATATAAAGAACGAGATGGGTTCTGTATCTCAGATACAAATTTTGGAGTTGGGCTAGTGCGTAGACCGAGTCGCCGCCCCGAAATCGTAGCTGCAGAACTGCTCTCCGAAATAATAAATTGACAGACCGGAGAGCTACATTAAAAAACTAAATATTTATTGCGCGCAAAATTTTGCGCTTGGGTCTGAATTAATTCTCCGAAATTTTAATCTAAATTGCAATAAGCTAGATTTCAAAACATGAAATTTTTGTGTGTGCACTTACCACCAACCCCACCTCCGACAGGAGCAATACCTTACTGGTACCTGCAGGCCCTGAATACTGGGTATAACAGGCAGCAGATCTGAAACAGAATTAGACTTATAATGCTTCGAATTCTGTTGATCTTCATGTGCTTTCATATAGGTGTCTAAAAATGTTTTTTTTTTATTTTTAAATATATCTACGGAAGTGTATTAATGCCACTTGGACACTTCACTTTTTTTTTATTTCTACACTTTAAAGTGTAAATTTTACACATTAATTCTTAAAATTTTACACTTTTATCTATAAATTTTACACTTTAAATCCGGAAATTTTACACTTTAATTTGTAAATTTAACACTTTAATCTAAATTTTAACATATTTAGAGAGTAAATTTTACACATTAATCTAGGTACTCACACTTTAATCTGTAAATTTTACACTTTAATCTGTAAAATTTACACTTTAATCTGTAAAATTTACACTTATTTGTTTATTCACACAGTTAATTTAGCATCTTCACACATCCTCAGTAACACATTTTTAAGCCAACAGACCATGTTTCGTGTATGATAAAATTTAATCCTGATGTTTTATATTAAAGTAAAACTTTTCTTTGAATATAAAGTGAAGAGCATATCAAACATACACGCACATATTCCCGATCACAGGTGTTTAAGGACCCCTCCCCCCCCCCCAATATAGATTCCAGGGCCTGTTAGACTTTTTTCACATGAATAATATATGGATGACACAATTGTGATATAATCTATAAATCCTATCAATTCAGAAAATTTGTTTAAACTAACATTTTATTGGCTTACAAATGTGTTACTGAGGATGTGTGAAGATGCTAAATGTGAATAAACAAATAAAGTGTAAATTTTACGGATTAAAGTGTAAAATTTACATATTAATGTGTAAAATTTACACTTTAAAGTGTAAAATTTACAGATTGGAGTGAAATTTTATATATTAAAGTGTAAATTTTACACTTTAATCCGTAAAATTTACAGATTAAAGTGTAAAATTTAGCATTTTTAAATGTGTAAAATTTACAGATTAAAAGCGTAAAATTTACACTTTAAAGTGTAAAATCAACAGATTAATGTGTAAATTTTAATATATTAAAGTGTAAAATTTACACTTTGAATCCTAAAATTCAAGATTAAAGTGTAAAATTTACACTTTAAAATCGGCAAATTTTAGATATTAAAGTGTAAAATTTAGATATTAATGTGTAAAATTTACACTTTAAAGTGTAAAATTTACAGATTTATGTGTAAACTTTACAGATTAATGTGCAAAATTTACAGATTAAAGTGTAAAATTTACAGAATTTAAAGTATAAATTTTATAGATTAAAGTGTAAAATTTACAGATTAAAGTGTAAAATTTGGATATATTAAAAGTGTAAAATTCACAGATTAAAGTGTAAATTTTACATATTAAAAGTGTAAAAATCTACAGATTAAAGTGTAAAATTTACATATTTAAAGTGTAAAATTTACAGATTAATGTGTAAAATTTACAGATTAAAGTGTAAAATTTACCATATTTAAAAAGTGTAACTTTTAAAGATTAAAGTGTAAAATTTACACTTTAAAGTGTAAAATTTCAGATTTAAAGTGTCGAAATTAAAAAAAGTAAAAGTGTGCAAGTGGCACTAATACGCTTCCGTATATATCTCACAACTTTTCATTTAAAACAAATTTGATATTTAGTTTTTGTGATGAATAAGTAATCTATTTCTTGTCTATATCAGGTCTACATAAAATTATCTAAACAATTCAATGAATTAAATTCGTATACATGTTTACATATATGTAACAGTATTCTGTATTCATTAATGACTACCCTTAATTATTACTATCATTGTACAATAACACCTCCCCTTGTCACGTGGTTAATAACGTGGAAGCCATGCCAAAAGCCATGCTTGTTTTTACTTCAACTTTGCTACTCATTTATTGATACAGTACTTCGTGAAACAATATAGGTTTCCTTTGATTGTATGATTGATTGTTTATTGTTTTAACGTCCCTCTCGAGAATTTTTTCACTCATATGGAGACACCGCGGTGGAGTGCTGCAAATTTTGTCCAATACTCAGCACTTAGGGCCATTGAGCAGTGAGGGGTCTTTTTCGTGCCAACGCCTGCCGCTAAACAGGGCCTCGGTTTTTAAGGTCTCATCCGAAGGACCCGGTTTCCTTTGAAAAATACGCGTAGTGTCCAATTTTTTGTTATAATAATATACTTTTACACTGTTGTTAAACTAGAGGTACTGTGAGCAATGAGCTCACTAAATGAAGTGCCACCTCCATCATATGGTTATACATGTATCGCGGGAAGAGTCCATGTTTTGCTGTGGCCGGGAAACCCTAAATATGAGACGGATCAAAAAGTAAATAGGAGGTGCACAATGGCAATATGTAATAAAGATTCTGTAAAGTTTCATTTAAATTCACTCAGTGGTATGAAGAGGAGTTGCGGATAAGAGATGGATTATGGACTCTAAAGAAGGCATAAAAAAGAACACCTTGACAATGTTAAAATAGCGCAATAAAAGACTAAGTGGCATAAATAATTTAGATTGTGCGTACTGGTCTTTGCTGACAAACTTAGCAAATAAAAACGTAAGGCTCATTATATAAAATTTATTTAAGAGGAACTTGGGTTAATTCTGCAGCAAGTAGTAATCAAATTGAAACTCATATCTCCCTTTCTAAGGAGGAAATTCTTCTTTAAAATCATGTCAGTTTTGAATATTTTTAATTCTAAACAACCAAAATGAATTTGAGTTACCATATCCGTATTGGATACACTCTTTAAAGACAAAGATACCAAGCGGGTTCCAGTAAATGATCAGCAGCCATGTTTACGAAGCTATCTTAGGACTAAGAAACGTCTTAAGATATACTTATGACATTTCTTAAGACTAAGTGTGGTTTTCAAAAGTATCCTAACTTAGAAAGTTCATAACTTTAAGAATGATCTTAAAGTTAAGACAGCTTTTGACATATCTTTTAAAAATGGTCGCATTACAGTCATTCGACATTTTTAAAACGTGCTGATTTTTAGCGATTTTTTATTTGTATTTTAACGAGAGTATTCAGACACACCTAGAAAAACACATAATAATGCAAATTACACCGATTCGGGGAGAGAGAGAGAGTGAAAAAAAAAAAAAAACTGAAAGAAAAAAAGAAAGAAAGAAAAGGAGCTTCTCGACGAAATCGTCGTGTCAGACGTGACAGAGTATTTTGAGATATTGATAACCCTTTTGACTACCTTCATGATGAAGCTATAATGAAAAGGTATTGGCTTTGAAGATCCTTAATTCTTGATTTATGCCTCATGCAGATGCATACATACTATTAGTAAAATGTAATATATTGCCTACAATGATTTTTTCTTTGAAGAACTTGTAGATACGTTGGAAAATCTTGAAAATAAAATATATAGTTTCTCCACCTCATCAAATTATCATATGGCATACCTATTTCACAAAAAATGAGCTAAACATAGTTTCACAGTTGATAAATTAGGTTGATCGACTGTATACTATATAGTTTACAAACCGTGAACTATAGTTAACAATTCGCTAACTATAGTTTTCATCTGTAAAACTATATTTGACGATTGTTAACTATAGTTTACGAATCCTAATCTAAGATTATCTGTATGTAATAAAACGTTAACAATAGATTTTTTTTGCTAAAACATATAGATTCAAGTCTGTAAACTATAATTTACAATCGTGAACTATAGTTAGGAGTTGTTTATTATAGTTTCACAAATCGTGAAACTGTATTTATCAGATAATCTATGTTTTGCAATCGCAAATACTTGTTTTCAATGTTAAGTAAAGTTGACGGTTCTGAAACATAGATTGTTGCGTTAACTATGGTTTACGGATGTAAAATATAGATTAACGTTATGGCACGCCACATTCACAAAAATGAGATAGAACCTTAGTTTCACAATTGATAAACTAGGTTTATCGACTGTAAACTATAGTTTACAAACCGTAAACTATAGTTAACGATTCGTTAAATATAGTTAACGATTCGTTAAGTATAGTTTTCATCTGTAAAATTATATTTAACGGTTGTTAACTATGGTTTACGAATCATTATTAAAGTTTATCTGTCTGTAATAAGCGTTAACAATAGATTTTGTTGATAAACATAGATTCACGTTTGTAAACTATAGTTTACAATCGTAAAATATAGTTAAGAGTTGCTAATCATAGTTTCACAAATCGTGAAACTATATTTATCAGATCGTTAACTATAGTTAACGGTTTGTAAACTATAGTTTACAAATCGTGAAACTGTATTTATCAGATAATCTATGTTTTGCAATCGCAAATGGTTGTTTTTAGTGTTAAGTATAGTTTACGGTTGTGAAACATAGATTATCGCGTTAACTATGGTTCCCGGATGTAAAATATAGATTAACGTTGTTAACTATAGTTTACAGTCCGTAAACTATAGTTTACAATCGATAAACCTGGTTTATCGACTGTGAAACTATGTTTAGCTCATTTTATTGAATTTGGCGTGCCATATAACGTTGTTAACCATAGTTTACAGTCCGTAAACTATACATGTAGTTTACAACCGATAAACCTAATTTATCGACTGTGAAACTATGTTTAGCTCATTTTTGTGAATTTCGCGTGCCATAAGCAGTATTTTGATTTCAATCTGAGAAAATTTAGAGCTTCTCTTTCGACTCATCTGCTGGGTGTTTTCCCGTCAAACCAGAAACTGTGAATCAATAAGGGTTTCAGGGAGCAAATTGGTGCGCTTTATCATCTTCAAGAATGAATGATTAAATTGTACTCTATTTGAATTTTATGTTTCAGTATATCGTCGAAATAAGATGATTATTTTGAAAAATAAAATATTTATATTTATAGATTTTTTTTGAAAAATAACTATTTCTATTTTTTAAACTCTTTTAAATATTTTCAATACGACGACATTACGTCTCTTACGTTTAGCATTATATAGCTAAAATGCCAACCGATCTCTGATTCCTGACTTTGGTTTAAAACTTTGCGTATTCTATATTTCATAATGATATAAGACGTCCTAGTTTAGGATAATCATAAGATAGCTTTGAAAAACAACTTTAGATAAGCTTACGATGATCTTTAAATTTTCCTAAGATATGCCTTAGGAAATTTCTTATGAACAATCTTAGGAAATTTTCGTAAACATGCCTGTAATCTAGAAAGTTTCTTTGATCCGTTACTCTTTAACAAGGGTATTAACAGTCGTGAAGCAGAAACTTCAGGAGTACTGTGCAATAATAAATTATATTTGAGAAATAGTTTAATCAGATGTGGATAATAAGAATTCCAAGGAACGTTTGGAACATTCAAAGATCACAAATCTTACCAAAGTAACTGCTTAAAAACTTACGATCTTTTCAACTTTTAATACAACTATTCCCGACGATATATAAAATACCAGGCTTTCTGACATCATTCACAACTGGGTTTTTAGCTCTACTGGTCAGAGACCAGAAGAGCTTATGCGATAGTAATGCGTCCGTCGTCCGTCCGTCTGTCTGTCTGTAAATTTTTTTTCAAAATGCTACTCCTCCTACAGTTTTGGTCTGATTTCAATATAACTTGGCACACAAATAGACTACACTAAGGTGCATAATTCTGTGTATCAGTTTTTGATTTCGATGAACGGTGTTGCCGTTGTTACTAAAAATAGAATTTTTTGTGAAAATCATTCAAAATGCTACTTCTCCTGACAGTTTTGGTCTGATTTCAATATAACTTGGCACACAAGTAGACTAAACTAAGATACATAATTCTGTGTATCGGTTTTTGATCTCGATGAACGGTGTTGCCGTGGTTACTAAGAATAGAAATTTCTGTGAAAAACATTCAAAATGCTACTCCTCCTACAGTTTTGGTCTGATTTGAATATAAGTTGGCACACAAGTAGACTACACTAAGATACATAATTCTGTATATTGGTTTTTGATTCGATGAACGGTGTTGCTGTGGTTACTAAAAATAGAAATTTCTGTGAATTTTTTTCAAAATGCTACTCCTCCTACAGTTTTGGTCTGATTTCAATATAACTTGGCACACAAGTAGACTACACTAAGGTACATAATTCTGTGTATCGGTTTTTTATTTCAATGAATGGTGTTGCCATGGTTACTAAAAATAGAAATTTCTGTTAAATACTCTCAAAATGCTATTCCAAATACAGTTTTAGTCTGATTACAATATAATGTGGCATGCAAGTAGACTACGCTAAGAACATAAAGAGACTTAATCAATGATCATTATTCTATTTATTGCTGTTGAAAAGTTTCAATTTCCAACTGCTTAAGTACTTTTCTCTTCCTTTGCTATAAGTACAAACCAGTAGAGCTTCAGTCTCGACAGAGACTTCTGGTTTTTCACTTAACATTTCTTTCTGTTTTTGGAGACCAGGTTATCCAACAATCAATTGGAATTCTAATGTGTACCAATTGCATCCCGTTATTAGCAGACTTATTGTTTCATTAAAATGAAGCAGAATTTCTTCAAAATCTGTGAAGGGAAAAGAAGAAAACCCACCCACTTGTTGTGGCTTTAACTCGCATACAGATAGACGAATTGTCAATTAACAATAGGATACTT
>NW_026923887.1:0-22513 GCF_032062105.1 Saccostrea cuccullata
TTACCTGGTTAATGCATGTAATTAAATCCACTGCAACTCACAGCCGATGTCGCCACATTTTAAGATGTAGTCAATATTCCGTGTCATTGAGTGCAATCGCTTTCCTGAAACTGATATCGCCACGTTTTCAGATGTAAACAACATTCCGTGTCAAAACAGACGTATTTCAAAGACATGTTATTTTATATACGAGAAATTCACAAACTATTTTATATTTAAACATGAAATACTGCCGCTGATTACAAATTCTTGCAAACATCGGTAAATAGTTATTTTGAGCTCTATTTCCTTATAAGGATCAACAAGGGCGGAACAATTGTCATGATGTCAGACCTTATTATGACCCCATTACCATATTTTTTTTATGTATTGCCTTAACTGTACTGCGAAACAAAAATATCAGTAGTCTCGTTTAAAGTAATCACTTTGAAAAGTCTACTGTTGATACAATAGCCCATTATTGAAAAAGATGACAGGTGGAATAAAAAACATAAAGAGAACAATTCGTTATTTATCTCATATATTTTTCCAAGTTTTATCATACTAATGCAGTATAAGGTATCGGATATCTAAGGTATTTTTGTCTTTGACTCTCGTTCTGAAGTAGTCTTCTTTATTTTAGGAGTAAACCCATTCTTATCAGAAATACTTGTTATGAAAGGTGAGATTAGATAGACTTAACAAGATCAAGCAATTTAAAAAAACATAATATGGGAATCCTTTTACCGTCTAGTTTATTTTCAAATTAAACTATTACCTTTGCAATAAAAGAGGCTTTCTTTATCACAAATCTCGTGAATAATCCTGAATAAATGTTTTGGTAAAACACTCATTTTGAAGCAAATACAAAAATATATACATGATAAATTTTACTTAAAATAATCATAATCTTTTCAGGATCTCAGCTATGTTAAGGAAGGTCAGAGTTCATATTCCTTGTATATTGTATTGTAAGTTTAACTGTGACGTCATTGAAATTTAGCAAGCCACAAAAATTAATTGACGACATGATCATGCGTAAATAACAACTTGAATTTATTTATTGTATCGATTATTCATAAAATCTTGTAAAATCGCAATACTTGATAGCAATACAGTCGAGTAATAGAATAAAGCCTTTCTTCAAATATGACGTCATCAGCCTTGACATAACGCAGCACTGGTGATCCAGAGGACTAGATTCACTGGTTTAATAATTACAAAAATGCTTAAATAAATATAATATCATTGCTAATTTTTCAACTTAATTATTAAAACTAAAAGAAAATAACCTATTAAATACAATGTGTATAGAATATGAATTTATCTAGTAGATTGAAGCTGAATAGGGATAGGGAATGTAGAGAATATCGCTAAAACGATGAGCGTATTCGTGATTTACATCAAAAGTGCAAGGGCATAGACTATTTTCTTTGATCTGAAATTTGGAATATTTATTGCTTATATAGTGTATATGTTGAAAAGTGCTGGGAGCTTAACCTGGTCTGCATAACATTATTTTTATTAACAACAGAATTTAAGCGAGGTGGAAATTTATAGCTATTATAAGTATTTTGCAAAATTCGAAGTAATTCGCAAACAGTTCTGACTAGCTCACAGCACTTTTTGGATTAAGAAAATAAACTATTTTTAATGTGTATCATTTTTTTTTTGAAAAACAAGCGTATGCCCTTGCACTATTCCCATTTCCTAGATTCAGCTTAATAATTCTATTTTTATACAAGTCACGTGACCAACAGCTGATACGTGCGATATAACTGGTAATAACTACGGCCCAGTCCTATACAATATTGATAGATATATTATTTTCTACAAGTATTCAGTTGCTTTGTTACAATTTTTAAAGAGAAGTAATACATATTTAAATGGTGCAAAGGTCACATTATCCATATCGTTCCTTAACATAGCCGAGATAACCTCCTTCAATTATTTGATAGTTGATCAAAATTCATGTACGGGTACTCTGTTTTGGTATTGATTTCTTAGTCTTCTATCTCCATATAATGAGGCGTTTCGACCTCTAAATATTCAGGGGGTTTCGCCGCATGGATACCAGTATATTTGTTGTTTTCTGTTTTTGATATGGCTTGTTCGTAGCCAGGGCTGTTGTTAGGTATAGAGGACGGTTGTTTTTTCTTCAGATAACAGACAAGCAATATTACTACCAACAATATCACCACCACAGATAACAATCCAACAGCAATCATGGTCCATTTGTCTGTTGAAAAAGGGAATAATATTAAAATTTTTACTATAGGACAGCTTTTTAACAGTAAATCACGCTAATATCAAATATCCCTATAGTGAATCGACGCTTTCAGCATTTTTTTTTATTTCTTCAACTTTTATATTGTTAAGTAAAAGGATATAAAGAATTAGGATTATAACAAAGGAAGATCCTCCAATTCTGGCACTTCTTAAAAAGCATGCTTACTGTAGTTATTAATGAATAATCTTCAATACAACGTATGATGCATGTATATTTATAACTTGACTACAGGTATCCGTTGCTTTACATACACATTATAACTTATACATGTATCATCTACAATTTACATACTTGTGTAAAGAAAAGCATCAAAATGTTTTTTTTACTGAAAGTGCAAAAATGAACATAATTTAAGAATATGTATATATTCTTGAATAAAAAAGGAATAAAAAATGCTTCAAGAACGCATATATATGGATACGGTATTCCGATTGAATTAAAATAAAAAAGGATACAATAGTACGGTTATTGTATTTTTCAGAATGTATTGTCAGTTCTTTCCTCTATAAATTCATCACATATACCTGTACTTGCACCAACTTCAGTTTCACAGAAAAATCCTGATCTGCCATCAATACAGCTATTACACCGACCTGTTGTAGGATCACAAAGTCTTCCCAAGCAGGAATCACTGCATGTCATACTACATTGTCGTCCATAGAAACCTTGGTCACATTCTGCAGAAAAGTAGTACAAAGAATAAATGTTTGAAATACATATCCCATAACTTAAAGCTCCACTTACGGGTTGACTATATCTCATAATTTTTGTATTCTTCAAGCGCAAAAGCCTAGAAATTTACTGTTTAAATGTATTAAATTATAAATTATTGTTGTTAATTCGAAGTAGCGAGTGTTTAGTACTGTTGAAAAGCTTAAAACAAATCTTCTCTCTCCTCAGAAATGATTAATTAAAAGGATACATGACATATGTTTTGACCTCATTAAAACAGTTGTACATTGCAGCCTTTATAATATTCATGCTTGTTTTTATGCAAATATTGATTTAATTTTATGTTATGTCATTTTAATTAGGAATACATAGGAAAAATATCGTGGCATATTTACGCCATCCACATAATTTTATGTCAACATAGCATATTATTTCAAATCGAGATAACTCTCTCGTCAAGTGAGATATCACATTTTGTTGCAATAGCTATCTTGACATGAGAAGATAAATTATCTCTTTTTGTCGAGAAGGCTATCGAAAAAATACGATAACTTATCTTTACTTTACAAGATAAAATCTGTGTTTGTCGACAAACAAGAAAGTTATCATCACTTGACGAGATAGTTATCTTGATTTAATTTGATATGCTATGTTGAAAAAAAATCAATTATATAGATGGCATATATATACAACCATAGAAGAATCTCATTTTAAAAAAAAATCTTCTCGAGAATCATTGGAGCTGGAAAGATGAAAGTCATGTGGACGCATCCTCAGAAAGTGGAGATTCAAGTTTGTTCAAACATGAACCACGGGGGTAGGGCGATGCCACAATGGCTGAGCAAAGTTTTACATAGCAATATCTAGGATTTATTAAAAAAAATCTCCAGAACTACTGAGCCAGGAAAGATTAAACGGATGTGGAAGCATCTTCAGGTTGTGTGGTTTCAAATTTGTAAAATTCATGATCCCCAGGGGTAGGCGGGGCCACAATGGCATGGCCGATCAAAGTTTTACTCTGGAATATATAGGAACATCATTATTTTTTTCTTCTTCAAAACCATTGAACCAGGAAAGGTGAAACTCAAGTGGAAACATCCTCAGGTAGTGTAGATTCAAGTTTGTTCAAATCATGACCCCCCCCCCCCCTTTAAACTCTTCTTCTCAAGTATGGAAAATAAATGATATAGTGACATTCTCAAGTAATAAAAAAAATTCAACCCTGCCCTTCCCCAAACAAGTTCGATATCAAATACTAAGCTGATTTGTGTTTTTTAAACCAGCCCATGTGCTCAGGTGAGCGATATAGCCCATGAACATCTTGTTCTTATTGTCAACCGATCTTCTATATTTACAGTTTCCCAAAATACTTTTGAAATTAAATTTCAAAGTATTTGAATATATATTATTTTGGTTATTCGAGGCCATGACAAGACTCAGTTTTAACTGTAATCCTCCAACCACTGATAAAGCGTCCAAATAAAAAAAAAAATATCAAGAGAAAAAGAACGTTGACATTTAAAAAAAGTGAAGACCTGACAACAATTTTTTAACTATCAAATAAAAGTAAACACAGATACCTGTTTGACAATACTGTCCTCTGTATCCATCCTTACACTCAAAACATTCTCCTATCTGAAAGTGGCATGTGTTATTTAAACAGTTCTGAGGACATCTCGTGCAATTTTCTCCGAAAAATCCCAGGTCACATCCTACAAATATTGCAACAAATTTAAAGAACTGCAAGCCTATCTTCAAGATAAAAATAATGAAAAATAACAAAGTGTCTCGTACATAAAAAAATGTAGCTTATAACTTTTAGAAGACGAACATAACATAATAATAAGGAGTGTTTTTAAATACAAAAGAAAAACACCAGATTTTTCCTCATTAAATTCAATTCTCGGTATTTCAGTTTTCTGGTTAAAGCTCCTTTTTAAATTTGAGACAAGTGAGTTATATTTCCCTACTCACTTGCTACATAAAAAGTGAAGATAGTACTAATAATATCTACATGTTTGAAAAATTCTATATGATATCTCATATATTGAAGGATTTGATTTTATACAGCTAGTAAATAATGATAACTTAGTTAAGATTGCTATTTTACATTCGGAAAACTCTCTCGAATTACAATATGATTTTGGGAACGACCTTGTCAGAGTTATACGTAGAATACAGTTTTTGATTGGATAAGAGAGAAACACCTCCAGACCCCGATGTATATAAAGTCCAGTATTTTATGTATATCACGCATTCTCAATTTATAGTGCCAAATCGACTTTGGGAAAAGTCAAAAAATTTTGTGAACTGAAACTATCACTTTTATACGTCATTTGAAACATGAAAGTGTATAGTTATTAAAAATCACAATTTGATTTACATACTTCATGCTGTGTTTTGTTGACCTCCTTCGAAATGAATGCGGTTGGAGGGCTAATTTTACACCAAGATATTTACGTGATGTTGAAAAGCCACATTTGGAAACGAAAGAATGTTTTTGAAAAATACAAAATTAAGATAATATACATCGAATTTTGTCAACTATAAACATTTATGAAACTGTTTAAGCACATTTGTAAAAGGGTGTGGAATCTTTGATTCAACTATTAGCAAAAACAAAACAGGCATAATTCTCACTTGAATTAAATTATTTTCTTTTTATTTTAAGAAGTATTTATCAAATCTGACGATAAGCTAAATAATGACAATATTACCTAAAATACTTCATTATTTGATTCTTTATTAATCTATTCAGAGAAACGCACATTATTTAAAATATCAGCAGGTAAAATATTTCGCCATTACCTGATTACGAAGTGTTTGTTAAATATCACGTAAATATCGCACATAGATATCATACAAAAATAAAAGTATATTCGGGAAAAATGAATATATTATTTCAAATTATTGAATTTTATGAATTTTCTTAACTGTGTTCTCGACAAAGGGTTGAATTGAAAATTCAGGTTATTACTTATCTGTAGAGGAATCATTTAATTTATGACACCCCCTTCCACCATTTAATCTGTTGATTATTTCAAATGCTTAATTGCTTGTGAAAACTTTATTGTCAAATCTCTAAAACAAAACAAAATTACCCCCACCACCCTTAAAAAGGTTTGTTAATAATTACATTTGCAAATAATATGTGCTGTATAGAGCAATATACGTACATTCTACATTAATATAACGTAAATTGAATTTTCAGTACCATTAAAGCATAGACGCATACGTTCTAAGTTCTACATGTATGTCTAAGCAACAATTTAAATGGGAAAAATCAGGTGCACAATTTAATACATGTATTTCTTGCAAAGCAACAAAAATGGAAATGGATTCAATTTCGACCAGTTTCTTGACACCCAACACCCACAGTCGTCTTTTTTCTTTAACCCGATGTGGAAGCCCCCCACCCCCACACACACACACACACTGCAGCGCAGTGCATATTCTGTGGAATTATATTTCCTGCGAAAAATGATATTTTCTTCTTCAAAATGTTTAGCTTGGTATACAATTTAAGTGTATATTACGATTTTTTTAAGTTGATGACACACTATCAGTTCAAACAAACAGCAAAATACAAACTTTAGGAAAGTTTTGTTTCAGATTTACGTTCTGAATGATAACGTGCATTGCACTTAAAACTTTGCAATATTAACCAATTGCTCAAAATGGAAAAATTCGATCATTAAACCGCAATTCTACTTGTGAATAATATTATTCGTATGTCAATTCAATTTTCAAATCACAAGGATGCACAAAATATTGTGCAAAAAAGGTTCACCTTTGCATGTGCACTTCCATTTGCATTTTTGCATTTCTGCACTCTTGTTACAGAAAATAAATCCATTTTAAGAAACAGGGTATTTCTTCATGATTTTAGTTTTTAAATCATTAAAATTCACAAATCTGTTCAAACAGCTTTAGATTTTAATTTAAATTTACTTTAAAACATGGTAACGTAAATATTGGTAACGTAAATATGGGTAACGTACATATCTTTTCGAGATTTATCGTAACTTTTAATGCTGTTGTTTAATTATTCCACTGTTAATTAAAGGCATATTCTAGTGCTTGAGTGTAAGGCAATTTGACCAGTAGGAAACAGTGTAGTTCTCTTACTTAATTTGTGAATAAATACTAACACGTAAATATCGATGAATTTTTTAACCATTGGACTTATAATAAAAGGGGGGCTATTTTCTATAAATACAGATAAACAGTGTCTTTTTTACCATTCCATGCAATGGAAGAGGTGTTCATGATGTTAAAAAGTTACACTTTAATCCTATTGAATCAGTTCACCAATCCTTCAAGTCCTTTTGAATTTCCAAATAGAAAAGTAATGATTTTGCGGTGACATCAAAATTTGATAAATATATTAATTTTTTTTAAATTTGTGACACGCATATGTGTGAAGGGTGTGATATTCAGAAAATATAACTCAAATGTAGGACAATCTTACTAATAAAAAGATATGTAAGTGATTTAAAACTTCTTTTTGGTTTAAAAAAAAAACTCCACCATAATCGGCGACAGTAACGTAAATATCGATTTTTGCTATAAAATGCGATTTTCGCCTAAGACAATCATTCAAGTTACAACAAACAATTGTTGTATTTTAATCAACAACCAACAATGGTTCATAAGACTAGCAGAAAATAAAATTTATTAGAAATTTTATATTACTTAAAACACGGTACATTATTTAAAGCGAATTGAGACTATAATTTGAGAATCAGTGGAACCTTCTCAAATGGTCGTGCCAGCTGACTTTTAAATAAGAGGGATGGATTCAGTTCTTTGTATCGTTCAAGTTCTTCAGGTTGGCCTTTTGTTTCCTTCATTAACACGTCCATTTTAGTGTTAATTTCCACTTCCTATCTATATTTGGTAAACCGATTAGGTTAGGCATAGTGGATTTTTTGTGCAGGGTTGGATAGCATTAGGTAGGACGGGTTCTGGATTTTGTACATCTGTTAGGAAGGCATTATTTTTTAATTATGTCCCGTAAGTTGAATAGGTCGTTAGTATATCAGTTGTTCTTTTTAGATATATAGATGTAAATATCCTTTTTTGTTAATTAAAGAAAATTATTAAAATGATAAATATTTGTTAATTTGCAAACTCTTGTTATTGAAATCCATGGTTAGGTAAGTCAGTTACGTGATTAATTGAGATACAAAAGGTTTATTGGTTAATAAGAAGTTGATATGAAACGTGAAGTAGTATTACTGATAAAGAAAGCGTGAGATAATTAAGTGGTGTTTTCATACGATCATTTTAGTTACACTGGTGTCGCTGATTTCTCTAAATTGCATTTTTACCATGTAGTGAAATTTGCCTATATTGGTGCTGTGAGTGGTAAAGTTTGAAGGAAAAATCAAATCCTGGCACGCATATACAGTAAAACTCGTTTAGTACGAACACGAATATTGCGAATTCACGGATATAGCGAAGTCATTTTGGATCCCCAACTATATGAATTTTAGGAATTCCTTATACGGATATAACGAATTACGGATATAGCGAAGTGATTTCATAAGTCCCAGTGACTTCGTTATAACAGAGTTTTACTGTATACTATAAATCACTCTTATAGGAAACACGTTAACTGTAAAATTGACGCTAAGAGCGAGATGATTTCATTCACAATATAGTTTTTATCAATTGCAGAGTTAATAATTCTAAAAAGTAACGCTTATAGCGAAGCAAAGTCCACACTCCCAAATACTTATTTCGTTGTAAGAGTATTTAACTGTATATGAAACTTTAGCTAGGTAGAAGAAGATTGAATCGATTTAAGCATAAACCGTTCTTGTCTATATACATGTACGGGTTAACTGAGCACATCCATTATCATCTCCGAAAGTTTCTTTCGTGTTCCCAGTATTTTTTTTTTTTTGTATTTCTGCCTTAGAGATTTCTCTTTCAGTCACGTAGATGAAATATATATTTATTAAATTCTTAAATTTAAAAGAAAGTTGACCATACAGGTTGGTATCGGTCTTAATTACAAGGTTTATTTTTTTCGATGTGCAATACCTCTTGCAATATTGCGCTATTCATACATGTCGGTGAAAAGGAATTATCGAGACAGAATATTTTTTTTTGTAAAAATATCAATATTTAGATTGCTCGTATGTTTCTATTAACGTTATCTCATCAGTTTTTAGTAAAATACCCATGACCGTCTACAAATATTTAAGCGAGTCATGTGTCATTCTTCAGCGTCGTGAGTTGCTTACAAAATCGGAAAACAAAGACATTGTTAGAGCCATTCAAAGTTTTTCCCTACTAATTGTCATAAAATTTCATTTTCGGACCATTATGAGTTACGGATATATTATTTTATATCAAATGCACTATATTTGGAATTGGTGTACTATCGAATTTATGACTGCACGAAATCAAAAAGATGGGACTCGGCCCCGTTTATCAAAATTGTACAAAGAAAAAAAAAAAAAAAAAAAAAAAACATAAAAATTAAAAAAAAAACATATAAAAAGAAACGCCATGATTTTTTTTTCATTTTTTTTTCTTGTTATTTATTTACTTCTTTTTTTGTATTTTCGAAATAAAAAAAATATATATTTTCTTTACTTATTGTCCTTCTATGGTTGTTTAGCTTGTGCTAAAGCTTGTTTAGAATAACCACCAGTGACACAACACAAGAAAACAAACAAAAAACAAAAGTAACAAGCTTATTCAGAGAATTCGTGTCTTCCGCTTAGGGAAAAAGTCGGATCCCCTGACTGAGTTTGTAAAATTATTAGATGTATTCATGTATACTGAAGCAAATAAAATACATTTATGTCAATATGCATAGAAAGATTTGATTGCTTATTCTTTATTATGTGACCGTTCACGGTAGCCTAGTGGTAGAGCGTTCGCTTCGTGATCGGGAGGCCCGGGTTCGATTCTCGTTCGTGGCGACGCGTCAAACCTAAGACGTAAAAATAGGTAGTGACTGTTCCTTTGCCGAGCGGTCGGCATCAATAGTGAAAGTCGCGGGTCTTTTAGATATGACCTTAAAAACGTAGGTCCCGTGTCACGGTAAGCGCTGGCACGATAAAGAACCCCTACTGTTCAATGGCCCTGAGTGCCGAATATAGGTCTTAATTTGAAGCCCTTCACCGGCATACGGTGACGTTTCCATATGAGTAAAAAAATCTCGAGAGGGACGTTACACAATATACAATCAATCAATCAATCAATCTTTATTATGTGTATAGAAGATTCTTTTTATATGGAGAGAGGTCCTAGAAAGTTTTGGTATAAAATTGCATTGCAAAAGCTCAAAATCCACTTGAAATATCGCCCAGAAAGGATAGTGTTACACACAGACATAATGGTAAAATTTACGACCTTGAACTTTGACCTTTTGACCTCAAAATCAATAAAGGTCTTCCTAAGGCAAAAGGGAGTTAGTTGCTATGTAAAATTTCATTCATTGCAAACGCTCAAAGGGTTTTCGAGATATCACGCGGACACGAAAGTGTTATAACAGACAGAATTTGCGAATTTATGACCTTGACCTTTGACCTTTTGACCTCAAAATCAATAGGGTTCTTTTTCGTTCCATAGGGAGTTGATATACAAAATTTCATTGCAAAAGCTCAAAGGGTTCTCGAGAAATCGTGTGGAAACGAACGCGTTACAGACAGACAGAATGACGGACGGACAGCTAGACAGCTGTACGGACGGACGGAGAGACCCAAATTAATATCCCCCACTTTTCAAGCGGGCGACAAAAAGTAGAAAGCGTGATAGGAAATATCCAAAAAATAAGATAATTCTTTTGTGTTTATCCATCAATCAAAGAGAGGAAAACCGTTACCTTTAACTTCGATTTCACATATATTAATATATGAAAATTCGGATACATTTGGGTATATCGTTCTATTCCTTGTATTGTAAACAGTGACGTAGCGCCCGGAAGTGACACAGTCAATATTGATGTTATTTTGTGGTATTTGTCGTATGTCATGTTGATGACAGAGAGTTCCTGTCCTCCAGTCTTCTGTTTCAGATACGTACACAGAAAATCCTGAGAGTGTGCTGCCGTCTGGTGAGAAAAATGAAACATGAATCATAACCCTTCTTGATGTGCTGCCTTCTGGAGAGAAATTTTTAAAGAGACATGAATTATTCTATGTGGTGATTTGTTTACAGAATAGTCTTGGCTTCACAACATACTATTATAATATGATTTGACAAATCTGTCTTCATACATGTATTATTGCAAAAATTACAAAGAGCTCGGTTCGTTCACTTGATGTATAAAATGGCCCTGTAGATATACCAATAGATTGATTAACACTTGGTGTTCGATTTGA
This sequence comes from Saccostrea cuccullata, assembly GCF_032062105.1. NCBI lineage: Eukaryota > Metazoa > Mollusca > Bivalvia > Ostreida > Ostreidae > Saccostrea > Saccostrea cuccullata. The sequence goes on from NW_026923887.1 coordinate 11,287, forward strand.
AGCATCAAAATAAAATAGATTCTTAGTGTTTTCACTCCTATTAAAATTGTTTCACAAAAGTCCAGGATTTGGAGAACTAGCTTTACAAAATTACAATGTTCCTGAATTCTAAAGTTAGAAGGTATATTTGGGCACTTGCAGTGAAGAAAAATAATACGAGCACACTCTCTGATCTAAAAAAAAATAAACCTTGTCTTTTAATCCTAAAAACAGTTCATTTACTAAATGTAGTTATATATTTTAGTTCAGAGGTTACGCTCTATTAAATATCGAGAAATACCTTTAAAAATTGTCCTTTTTTGTTGTCTTTTTAAGATTATGAGGAAATTGACGCATTTTGTGACATCATAATGCATTGGTTGTCCAGAAAATTGTGTCATTTTTGAAGGATACTCAATAAACAAAGATCTAAGTGATATTTTAATGCACTTTTAAAGAAAACTTAGCAGTTTCAGTTGTCCACCAAGAAATTCACAAGGCTTAAAAAGACCATAATTGAATTTTATCCTTTAGAAAATCATACATTAACAAGCATTCTCTGTAAGCACCAAAAATTTTACTGTATGGCTTGAAAATGAATTCTCTCCGATTTAATGAAATTTGCATCACAGGTGCAAGAGTTACAATAAAAAGAAATGGAAAGCTCTGCTTATCATGCTGCATTCCAGTTAATGTCTGTTTTCTATCATTTAATAGCTGCAATAAATCATAAGTAATAAACATACGAATCTCTCTAATAATTCATCACTAGGAACAAGGTATGATATAATAACTCATACATCATTGAGGATAGGCTCACATTTCTATAAATGTTACAAATGTCTAAAATTAGACACATAGAGATGGAAAATTTGCATACTGTCATTAACTGTAATTGACATAATGTGATTGACAAGCTCAAACGAGCATTAACTAGAACGCAGCATGATAAGCAGAGGTGTCCATTTCTATTAATAGTAACTCTTGTTTAAAAATAGACGTACTGCAAAACATCAGGGAAATGTAGTTTTTTTATATAGTTTTTCACATTAGGGATAAACATTTTGCAGACTAGCTCTTATTAACTGATACTGGCATATAATGACCAAAAAATAAAAGAAAGTATTATCTGAAATGCATAATGAAAGGCAGAGTTTCCATTTCTATTTATAGAAGCACATATCTAAAGGCCCTTTCACAATTGGCGCACGAGCACTTTACAACACTTTGCGATCGGAAAATTTTAGCTTCGCACGAGCTCTCGCATACGTTGCACGATGTCTCGCATTCATTGCATGTGTTTTAGTGGTCGCATCAAGTCTCTTCAAAATAGTGAACATGCACACTATTCAGACGCGACCAAATGCGATCCAAATTATCGCAATTCAACGCACGAAAGTTAGTGCGAATGTCTTACAACGTTTTATGTACTCGTAAGAGTGATGTATGATTTTTAAAGATCGTAAGATAAATCGCAGCTGTCTTTGCGTGTGTTTTGCGACCATGAGACTGTTGTTCAACATGTCTCATGTAATCTTGCAACGTTTTACTATCATTGCTTGATTTATTACATTCAATTGCCATTCTTTGCAACATGTATTTATGTCATGTACAATTATAAGCATCCTTTACTATGTCAACTGAAGAGCGTCGGAAACGGGTGGTATATATACCCGGCCCTCTGACTCGCACGAACATTCGTACTATAGAATGCATGAGCGCACGAGCACCACACGTCCAATCGTATTGTCGCACGTTCAATCGTCCGATTACTTGATCAGTCGTGCAGTCCTATCGCATTATCTTACAACACTCGCTTTCATTCTACAACAGTCGCATATAGACGCAAGATATATCGCAAGATTTAATGCACAACAGTCGCTTTAAATCGTGCGCATTTTGTACGAAAATTTTTTCATATGCGATTATTTTGGCAACAGTTTACGATCCTAGACAAAATTATTCAGTCGCACGAATATTTTGTCGCTTCTGCTCGTGCGCCAATTGTGAAAGGGCCTTAAAAATAAACATACTGTAAATTATTTAGAAAATGTAGACTATTACACTTTTTTCTCACATTAGTGATGAACAATGTGCAGTCAAATGGTTCTGATCTGTCAATGACATAAAGTTACCAACGAGTATAAAAAGAATTAACTTAAATGCATAATTATAATAATTCTTAAGGGTATTTGTCAATTTATACCAATCATAACCAATGTTTATAAATAGAATTCTGTAAATTATCAAAAAATGTAAAATTGTTTTATTTTCCCAAATTAGAGATGGACAACTGCAGACAAACTCTCATTAACTGTACCTGACATAATGTAACTGACACGTACAAGAGAGCATTAACTGAAATGCATAATAATAAGGGGATTTTTCATGAGAGGTAAAAATCTCGAGAGAGACGTTAAACGACATACAAACATGAAAAAATTACGTTTTCAAATTTTCTCGATGAACCTTACTTTTGCATCTTAAAGCTAGAGTTGATCCTAATGGACAGCCGGGAAATCCTTTTGGACATGTATTAATGTTCACTTCATTGCCGGCACAGTTCAAGATATTTTCATAAAATGGGGCCGATATTCTTTCTCCGGGTATTGGGAAAATAAGTGGGTTATCTCTAAAAAGATAAAACATGTTTTTCCTCAGAAATTTATACGTATGTCGTAAATCTTATATTTAGAGAACATGAAATATAAGTTCTGGAAAATCTCGTAAATGCTAAAATACTTCGATAAATATTTTGCTGGTGATATCTTTTTTGTAATTTAAAGTAATTAAAAAGCAGAAACATGCCAATTCCAAAATTTTTCGCACTTGTCTCCTATTATTTGCGATATAATCGATAATTTTCTAAAAGATATCACAGTGTCGTCGTACTGTTATGTAAATCGATTTAAGCAGTAATTTTTGATTCATGAAGAAAAAAAATACGGTTAATTTTCCCCGAGTCAATTAATACAAATAAAATTGAAAAAAATGACGACTCTTAAATTGATTGAGCATTGTATTTTTGTCAATATATGTATAATGGTCGATAGAGATCTTAGATGTAATTGATAATATATGCAGTAAACTGGGATATCACTGACATCTGTCAACAAATAGAATAGAATATATCTTTACACCTCAGTTAAGGGCAATCCAGGAGGGGCAAGGAAGATCATCGGCATAACGTTACTGTAGATCACTTAAATATTTGCGATACCCGTATTTTCGCGAGATTGTCATTGACTTTTTATTAGCGAGACAAAATTTTCACGAATTGTTGTCAGTGCTTTATACTGTATAAGTAAAATTTTTAGCGAGGATTTAGTTTTGGCATTATAAGCGAGGGTGCTGACATCGCTAAAAGTGAATATCGCTAAAAATAATTCCGTAATAATTGTAAAGGCTTCTTAAGTTAGTTTTTTTTTTAATCACTAACATTACTTCTCGCTAAAAATAAAATACCATATTTTAGGTAGAAATCGCTAAATTTGCGTCCCGCTAAAATTTCCACAAATACGGTATAATCTTCTATATTCTATTCTATTCTATTATACGCAAGAATGAAATTTTCGCGAGCATACTGTCTCGCGTAATTACGCAAAAATAAAGTTCTCGCAAATAAAAAGTGATTTACAGTACCTAGCCCCAGGATCATGAAACAAACTTAGACTTAAGTCAAATTTCAATTATCTATAAAATATTCATTAATTGAAGAATTTATTTCGAATTTTTCAGATAACAACACTTTTGAGAAGCAATATTGAAAAAAAAATGATTTCAGTGTTCTGGACCTTTACAACATTTTATTATTACATAAAATATTTGACTTAAGCTTAAGATGTTTCATGATCCCGGGGCCTGGACTGTTAAAAGTGTGATTTAGAATATCCAATATCACACAATATTTCAGAAATATCAATATTTTAAGGGAGAAAAGCAAAAAAGAATTTTTTTCTAGTTATATAGAATTTTAGCATAAACAAAATTAAGAAAGGGATGTTTATCCTGAGTAGACAACTTAGCACAAATATAAAAGTATCAGAATTGAAGATAAAATGTTTAGAAACTGAGAAATAAGACTTTAATATGCTCTAGCGGATCGCCGTCGAAGATATTGCTGCACCGTAAATTCTAGATTTGCCATGCTATAAAAGCAAAAAACGGTTAGATTAATTTACAATAATTCGATATGGAATTTTTATGATCATGACAAAATTCTTTCCATATTATCTATAACGTTTTACCTTATTTATTATTTTTATAACACCCATATCTGATGTCGTATCTTAAAAGCTTTATTCGACCAGAAATCTTTTATTTGCCCTTCATTTTTTTAAAAATAGGTTTCTTTAATTTTACCCCATTGCATCATGAAAATACCATCGACGTTGACCTCAATATTCTTTAATATATATTTTTTAAATATATTTATGATTGTTTTATTACCACGTTACAGAGTAATTGAATGCTTCTACGTAGAAATATTGACTTTTTTAAAGATTGTCCTTAATAGGAAAATTTCAGATATACCTTTAAATATGCTTTTATGCTTTTAATAAATGGCGGAAATATATATATATATATATATATATAAAACAAGCATGTTAGGATAATAAAAATGGAAAATAAAAAACAAAATCCATTGTGTTCTCTTAATTACTATCCACTTTATTCACAATGCCATTGAGCTTTCACATGAAGAAATCAAACGTCTATACTTACGGTAGAAATCCCCAGACCAAGCAAACGACCTGGGCATCCTTTTCATCAAAGTTGTTTACACAAAGTTGTCTTATTGGATTATAAACAAACACAACTCCATCACCTTGGGGGTTAGGAAAGAGACCAGAATCAGATGGTTTTATTGAGGATGCGTTGAGACCCACTGTAAGTGACATACATATGTTAAAGACTCTTAATATTAAATATTGAAACTACCCGGAAGGTTTCTACAATAATACCAAAATTATATCTCTGTACAGCATAAGCTTACACAAGCATTCCTTGGCAAAGTAATACTTAAATGGCTGCAGAAAAGCTCATTAAACAAACAATAAATGTTTAAAAAGAATCCTCGAATACTTATTTCAGGATATATGAGTGCATTTATCAAATCGCATACATCCAAATGCTTACAGCCCCCATGAAGGATTGATATTGATGCTATATGTTTCCTCTCTCCTAGATCCACCGTTAACCACGCCTCCCTTTGACGGGCGGCTGTCAGTGAGCAGTCCAGTAGGTAAGTACTCCTGTCTCCGTCAACAGCTTTATTTGGTCCAAAGTATCCATTGTTGTACCTCTGACTAACCTTCACAGGTTTTCTACCGGCAAGATTTTCTGAAAAAAGTGAAAGCTATTCTTTAAACCCATTGACGTGTATCTGCAAGTTTTAAAGGCATTTTATGCTATTTGTGACTGATTATTTGTATAGTTTTATTATACATGTATATTTCTTTTGGACTGAATATATTTTCTCCTTCCTTTTTATATATTTATATCAAAATATTCAATACTCTTTAGTCTTTGTTAGAATTTTACGAAATAACAAAAAGGAAAACTTACCATATTGATGAGTTGTGATAAGAAATTGACTAAACACAAGCAGAAAAGTGATGCCGTGTAGCTCCATCATGTTTATTTTAACAAACCCTTCCTCCTTTTAAGTATCCCAGGTAAAAAAGTAAAAATATCCCTGCTTGAAGATTGTATTCATCATGCACTGTTGAAGGACTACGCAAATATATAAATGGTTGATAAAAGGTTCCTTGTATTTTACTCCCGGAGCTATAAAATTCCCGAATCATGTTTCTTTGTTAGTTTGCCAATATCCGGTTTGGTGAACAAGTAACTACAAAATAATATAAAATGTATGTAAACCACAAATACGCACCACAGTTAAGGTTAAAGTAAGGAGGCAGGGTCTAATTTGTACGGGAAATGTTTACTATGACGTCACACATACTATAAGGTTCTCAAATTACCACAAAATGAATTTATTTGCTATTTCAAACAGCTGGATAGCTGTATACTACGAACTACATACTACAAACAAACTTGCTATAACCTGCAGTTTCGTCGTTTGTTAAATCCCACACAACAGTTTATAATCGATGCATCGATTGCAATGCACTTGTCAATGTGACGTCATCTCGCAAAATGACGCAGTTTGTACACAGTGAGAGGCTGATCAAGTCATATTATTTTATCGAATAAAATATTATTTGCAATTAAATTATATGTCGTTAACTTGGATGCAATGCTACTTTAGTATTTTAATTAAAATCTGTCGTTACATTCTCCAGACAAGTGAAACTGTCGTGTGTTTGTATGTAGATTCATTGAAATATTAATGGAATGGTCCTAATAAAATGATTTATTGCAAGGGCATACCCTTAATGTATCTTGTCAAGTTTTTACCCATAAATTGAAGAAGCATTGAGATATTTTAAAAATGCTTTGAACCTCATGAAATCTTGCAAATGAATTAATAATAGCTATATTTAATGTAGCTGACCAGCAAAATATTCAACCTGCCGTCCAACAAATTTAATTTTAGCAATTAAAAAAGGGAATCTATATACGTTCGCAGCACTTTACACAAACTACATATAGTGTTAAAAAGACGATAAATTAAAGTAAGATTTTTAATTTGGTCATGCCCTTGCAATATTGGAATTTATAGATGACCTATAAGCTGCAAGTAGAATAGCTAAAATCATATGACGTAGACATCTAGAAAAGTCTAATTAAAAATAATTTTAACATCCCTAAGCACACTACATGTTTTTGATATCAGTGAAGTCCTAAAGAGAATCGCCTATTCAAATAAAGAATGTATTTCTTATCTTAAAAATCGCCGATATTTCCATTTGTAACCTTAACTGTGCTGTGTAGGGAGGTACATGTAACCATCAAGCTACACCCAAACTTAAACTTATTGATACATGATTATTTTTTTTTAAATTTTCTAATTTCTTTCTATTCATATGATATGCAAATAAAATAAAGAAAACGCTATAGCATTATATGAGTTAAAACATGATGTACGATTCCTTTTTTATATGAAAATGACTTACTGAATATAAAAATTAAGAAAATCATTCGAAAGTAATTTTCAAAAGTTGACTGCGTAAAAAAAAAATAATCATCTATTTATTCTTGTTAGAAGTAAAGAATGGGAGTTGCATTCATCTAAAATCAAGGAATATATCTTTTTTTATTTACAAAATAAAAAAAATGTATACTTTATAAACAGTAAATATATGATAAAGGAAGTATCTTCCCTGCTATGCAGATTTATAATATCTTGATAATTCAACTCTCAGAATGAAAAATATGGAGAAAACGTACAGTATTCAAGGTCAAAATTTAAGAAAACAATACAAATATATCAAAGCAAACACGGAAATAATTTTATAGAAATATATCAAACACGTCGCCTAGCCTGACTGGTTATAAGAGTCTTTCATATAAACCCCGTGTCTTTGGTATAAATTCACTTTATTGATTATTTACTTTGCTCTTGAAATTAAATTTGTTTTTTATTCTTTCTTTTAATAATCAGGTATGAGACAGAAAAGATTAATATTTATGATAACAGCTGTCTTAATTTGACATTACCTCTCCTATATAAAAAGTGATAAAATAATTTTATTTTCATAGAGAACACTAATAAAGAAATTAGTTTTATATTATTTAGCTAATCTGATTCGAAGAATCGTCTAAGATTATAGGATAACATTCTGTCTTGTATTCTTCCGTATATTTGCATGTAATCATTTCACATTTTTAAATTCTCCTCAAGAACCCTTGGTCCAATTTCAACCCGAATTGCTATAAATTATCCTTTAAGAAAGGAATTCAATTTTCTTTTTTGGATTAGTTACGAGGGTTGATCCAAAAGTAATGTCACAGTGTCCATATCTTTTATATTTGGCGTCATATTATCAAAAACAAAATACCAAAAGATGCACAAATACTAATTTAATAAATATTGAAATTTTCATTTAATAGAGTTTATTTAAATTTATTCTATAGATGTTTAAAACATAAAGCTTAGGGGGTGTCGCCGCGTCACAACTGAACGCACATTTTAAAGTGTATTTTTTTCTAAAAATGAAAAATATAAAAAACATTTAAGGGGATGAAGGATGTATGGTCACGTGACTCAGTTGATTTACGTCATAATCTCTGATAAAATATGTACAAAACGAGATTGAAACCACAGTACTTGTATAATTTTTTTGACTGTTTGTTTGCGTTCACCATCTAGTATAAAAATATCTGAAAACATTCAAAATTTCTTGCAAATATTATCAAATTACGGAATAGATTAATCCACTCTGCCGTTTCCCTACTCTGCGCGTCCAGTGCGTCTTTGACGTCATAGTGGATCTCTTAGTTCAGTAAGATCATACACGGTAAAAACGGGTAGTATAAAATCATAAAAACGGGCCATAATATGTACATGGTAGGGTATTTTGTAAATTTCAGAACGCAAAAAATATTTTTACATGGTTGTTGACGGAAAAGTTCTGTGGGTTTGACTTATTTCGCTTATTTCAGGAATGTGTGACGTCATAGTTGGGTTTTCCCGTACTCGAGAAATGTAAACATGACACGTTTTTTTCATAGTCATGACTCGTTTAACTTTGCCCCGTGCAATATTGAGCTCAGCTTCACCAATCAATATTTTTACAGTTAATCAATACAATGACGACCTTGAACTTCGACGTAAATTTTCAAATATTGAATGATGGGATTTTTTGCAAATTAATTTTTTTATGGTTTAAGTTGTCCTAAAAAAAGTCGTAAATTTACGTCTCCAGATGTGGTGTTACAAAAGAATCTTGCATTTTCGAATTTTTAACCCTATTCATACTCTAAAATATTTTAAAAGACACATTTCCGCTGGTATATTTTTTATCTATGGTGAAAAATTTCAATTATCGGCCGAGTACTGGACCCAGAAACACGGAGAATAAATACTCCGCTCAGACACTGTGGGGTATGGTATTTGTCACTCAATATCTCAGAAATAAGTCTAGAAACCTATTTATATGTCTGCTTTATAGTATGTAGGACATACTAAATAAGATATATACAAAATATGAAAAAAATTAAATGACAGGTATTTTTTCAGCTAAAGGTCCTTCTTCCCCTTAAAAGATTCTAAAAAAAAGCACAAAATCTCTCATTTTTTTAAAAGACACAATTCAAATCATTTTCTAGTCTTTCAATGAAAATTTAATGACAAAATTGGTATTTATGATCATAAACATTGTTGTTTTACTCTCTGGAATTGAACAAAGGGTTTGTCGAAATGGGGGAAAACGCCTAGATGAGTTGTAATGCATCTTTGCTCAAAAATATGGGAATCATCACTAGCGACAGTTTCGTTAATTAATTAGACTCACGGAATAAAGAAATGTAAGTAAGAGACTTTTTTATAGATGATTTTAGCAATTTTGGGCGGATGATGGGTCATTGTAAGATCAGCAGAACACAAAAAGACCGAAAGATAGGAGATCGGAGGGAAACGTTCAATGGTGTCTGACGCTGTCAAAAAAGCAAGACGGATAGAGTTAATTATTAAATTTGCCGTATGCTACTGTTAAAAAAATGAAAGATGGCTTAATTATGAAGAGAGTGAGTGTTTGATGGTACCAAGAATTCTTAAAGAAAGTGAAATTGGTGAGTGTTTGCAAATCACAAATATTTTTTAAAGTAACGATGGGGAAACACTTAAAAGTATGACGACGCAAATCCGTCATATGATGTTATATTTAGGTGCGGCGACTACCATAAACGCACATTGTTTAAATTCCGATATTTTGAAAAGTATAAATCATATTTTGTTGAATTTTTCTACTCTGATTTGAAATAAATACAGCTTTAATCATGTTTAATTTTGTTGTTATACGTCGATTTATAACAACTTTATTTAAGTTGTGACATAACTTTTAGATCAACCCTCGTAATTAAAAAAATAATGGCATGTTCTTTAAATGTCTTGCTTAAATCACAGGACTAGGAAATGTGGGTTTTACCCGGAATTATCCACAGGAATTGTTAATTAATACGCAAAATCATACGCAGAACAGTTAAGGTGCGCAAAGGAAATATCGACTAAATTTTGTATTTAAAAATGTATCTGTAATCGGGATGGCGATTATTTTTAGTACATGATTTATATCAGATAATTGTAATTATGATTAATAGCTACATATCGAAGACGATTATATTTTATATTAAAACTAGTCATGTGATGCGGCAGTCACGCGATTTTAGCACATTGACTTGAAGTATTGATGTTACATATAAATATCAATAGTGCAAGAGCATAGCAAAGTTAAATTTCCAAGTTTAGTATATAAATATTTTCAACACGCATTGTAGTTTTTAAAAAGTGCTGCGATCATGTCTAAATTCTGCAATTTCATTGTTAAAATTATACTTGTATGGCCGAATGCTATATTTTTTGCTGGTCAGCGGCATGAAATAATGATATAATCAAATTGTTTCTGAGATTTCATCCGGATCGCAGCTCTTTCCAGATACATTAACAGTTCTATAGTTGAAATGTAAAAGCTTACTTTGGTCCATAGAGTGTATGCCCTTGCACTAGATCGATTTATTAAGACCCCCCACATTACCCTCCGATAAATTTTTAGTGCCAGAAAAGAAACATTTGTGAGAACAGAAAGGACAAGTAATTGAAATATTTTCGCACTCACGAATTCTAGGGCCATATCGTGTTTATATAGATACACTTCCTCTTTGCTTATACCATAACCAACAGCTCCATTGAACTATCCACCACGGAAGTAAACTATTATGGACTGACGATTGCCTCTTGTTAACAGTTTTTCAAAGTATATCATTCATGTGTAAATGGCTTTTAAAAGCTTTTAAAGCTTTCAGTTCCACGTTTGATGAACACATTAACAAATTATCTGTACTATGTTCGTTACATTTACACATAATATAAAATTAAAAAAAAGTTATGAAGTATAACATTTTCTCTGAAGGCAATAAGATTCTAAATTATTATTTTTGAACTGATTACTTGTTATAGAAAATCTTTCAAACATATAACCTGAAAGATTTGAGCTAATTTGATGCTAAATTTTCATTTGTTGTTGTTCAGTTTTGCTTACGCCGCTATAAATTCTGCATATTGAATATCTACTTACATGTACGAGGGTTGGTTGATATGTAATGTGCATCGTACCAAAGTGGA